>NC_056744.1:1526032823-1526071035 GCF_019279795.1 Protopterus annectens
ATATATTTATGAAAGTGTTTACATTCAGATTTTAAATCAAAATTTTTAAATAAAATGTTTGTATAATATTGGGGCATGTTTAAGTATGGGAACATGGTTTAAAAAGTGTGGAGCCTTTTGAAATTTTAAAATCTTAAACTTTATACTATGGAATTTGTTATGTGATTTGTGATTTTAAAAGGAAGTGATAGTGCATACTTCCTTATTCTGAAGAAGTCTATGTGAACTCACTGACAAAAGCACTCAATGAATTGTGAAGTCTTGTCAACCAGGTGTCTCTTTCGTGGCATTGTTCCTAGTTTTTGGTCTTTTGGATTTTAACTTCACAGTGTGGTTTGGAAGTTGTACGGCTACAGAAAGGAATTCACTGCAGACAGTGGTGAGGCTCACAGAGAAGGTGACTGGTACCAGTCTTCCATTGATACGACAATTTTACTCTGCAATAATCATCAGAATGGCCATCCAGAGCATGGACTGTTTAAGTATCTGGTATCAGTTAGAAGATATCACAGCATCCACTGCAGGACTACCAGATTCAAATTCAATTTCTACCAGACAGTGGTCAGACTTCTGAACTTATGCATTAGCTAAGTCAACTTTTATCTTTTTCACAAATATCTGGAGTTTGTTGTATAATATAGCATAGTAACTCCACTCCACACAAATTCCAAGAAAGTGCAATATTTATTTATATTGTCCCTATCAAATGCAATATTAGATAGACAACTCAGGCAATGTGCAATCTGTAGTGTGTGTTATTTAAACGGGGCAGATGTCTTTCTATTCCCATGTTGCAGTATTCAACATATGGTGTTTACGCCTCTTACTTCGCGAATGTCAGGCCAGTATACAAAAGTTTTCAGTCACTGTATGGTGTGTGGGTCATCTGACGTGGTTTAAGGAATGTGGCCCATAAAAGTGACATCTGCACTCACCAGCACTCAGAACTTCTCAGCCGCCAGTTGAATGTCAGGTGTTCCTGCCTTCATGGCCTTCAGATTTGAGAAATCAGATAAGTGCCCCACTGGGGAACCTTTCAGTCCTTTTCTTTCATTTAATGCTTGTTCATGTCATCCAGAAAGGGCATGTGTAAGTGCAGCCATCAGATACTTCACAATAATGCCCACAATTAGTGTCTCTTTGGTTTGGGACGGTCTCAGAATTACAAGGCCAGCTCCATTTGTCAGGTGTTTCTGCCATAAACATTGCACGGCTGTCTGCATGAGCTTAACCTGTATTTAGAGAATCAAGGGTTAAAACAAATAGCTTTAGGGATGGAGGGTTCCTCCAATCTACCTACTGAACTGCCAAAGAAGAAGGCCAAGACTATACAGCCTACCATTACAGCTGCTTCTCTTGCATCCAACCCTCAGTATGTGGCCAACATCAGCCTGGTAGAGGAATTGTGCTCCGCCACCTCGGATATAGGGGGTACCTCCACTGATGCTGCACAATCCAGTGGGGAGGGCACGTCTGTAGAGGCTTTTTGCGATGTCAGTTTCCAATGCTGGGGGTGGGAACCAGCACTTTCAGTAGGTCCATCGGATCCTTCCAGTTCCTTACCATTTCCAGACTCTAGGCATTCCTCCCTTCAGACACCTGCCAGGCCTCTTAAAAAGAAGGATAAAAGGAAGCATCTCTCTTCTCCTATTGAAAGCATGCCTGACTGGCAGGTTTTCAGCCAAAGTCTGTTTAATGTCTTCATGGCCTTACATCCTACCTCCGCAGGGACTACTGACATTCCTCCTCCAATTCTGAGTCCAAGGGCTCAAGCTACAGACCCAAACATGAGGAAAGAGGAAGATCTCTCTGATTATTCATCTGAAGAATCACTTTCATACACTTCTCAACTTTCTTCTCCCTTGGGGTATGGTTCCCCAAAGGAATAATTTGTTGCCCCTGACTCCCCAGCTGAGGATTTGACCTTTGGAGAAACCATTTCCAAGATGCAACAGCATTTTAAGTGGGAATCCTCTGGAATGACTGAGGAACGAAAAAAGGTATTATGACCTCACTCAGATGGATTTTTGAAGCCCGTCTGATGTTCACCTTATTCTGCCTGCTTTCCCGGATGCCTTCTTCTCAGTATCTTTAGATCCTGACTCACAACCACCTGCTCCACACAGACCTGATAGATTCTATAAAGTCCCTGAGACTGCCAAGTATCTCCTTAAGTGTCCATCAGCAGACCCTGCCAGCATCTCCATTTCCACAGATAAGGCATCTAAACTTTTACCACCATCATTATCCTTCCTGCTGACAAAGACACCAAAACCATGGTACGTCTGGCTAAGAAAATTTACACCTCCGCTAGAGAAAATTTACACCTCCGCTAGAGAAAATGTACACCTCCGCTACTCTGTCCTTCAGGGCTAATAACTACCAGACTCACATGGCTAAATATTCCTTATCACTCCTGGAGAAAGCATCCAAGGAACTGGTTGATATACCAGATTGTGCTGCCAAAGCTTCTCTGTATTCCTTTCTGGCTCTCACCTCCCAGGTTTCCAGGCATTCAATAAAGTGCAGTTATGGTGCTGCTGAAACCTCAGGAAGGTCAGCAGCATCAGCAGCTGCCTTAAGAAGGTATTCTTGGCTATGCCTCCAGCCCCTTTCAGATGATTTTAGGGCAAAGCTGACTGATGCCCCCCCTGGACAACACAGCTTTGTTTGGTACAAAAGTGGCTGATTTGTTTAAGCCACTTCACCAAAAGGGGAAAGAAATGCAAGATCTGAAATACCTGCTAGTCTCCCCTATCCCAAAGTTTCAAAGGAACTGCTCAGCTAAAACACAGTTCATTAGAAAACATTCTCACCCTGCTGCTCCCTCAAGGACTAGAAAACCTACCGGAAAACAACCACCTCCAGTGAGAGCTACACCATCCTCTAGCCAGAGACCACCCTTTCAAGACAGGGCAGATACCATCCGACTACCTGCCAACCTTACAACCCCCCTTCTCCTCCCTCTCTCCATCTGTAGGTACACCTCTCTCACTGCCTCCCTGTGTAGACATCATCACCTCTGACAAATGGGTCCTTTCGCTCCTTCAAAATGGTTATTTCATGACCTGGCTTATGCCCCCACAGGAAAAAGGCATCCCACAACCTCCAAAACAAAAGCTACACCTCCTGCAGCCAGTGCTATGAGCACTGCTGGCTCAAGGCACCATAGAAACAGTGCCTCTCACTGCAAAAGGAAGAGGTTTCTACTCCAGGATTTTCCTGGTTCCAAGAAAAGATGGTCCTTGGAGACCAATTCTGGATCTCTCATTTCTCAACCTATTTCTGAAGGTTCCAACCTTCAGGATGTTGACCTTATCAACCTTTTTTCCCCTTCTGATTCGCCAGAGGTTTATAGCCACCTTTGATATCAAGGATGCCTATCTTCACATCCCTATAAAGCAGTTAAGATTATAACAATGCTAACAACTAAAGGTTTGCATGTAACAAAAAAGACCACAACCAAAGAGAATAACAGTCAGACCACCAAGGCTGATGCCTATCATCCAAAAACGAGTAGCAAACAGTAGTATATGTTAAAACAAAAATTTCAATGTCATAGGATACGCACTTTCACAAAATGTGCTTCTTCAGATCCTACAAAGGCAAACTATTATGCTACTAACTTTTTTTAAAATACAGAAAAAAAATCATAAAACACAAGCAATTAATGGTGTAATGGATGAGCCTTTAGTGCAGGCTTTAAAGGTATAGTAAAATTTAATCCAGGCATTCTATGTTTTTGCAATGTTGCTATCCAGTTCATTTCCATTAACTCGGTTTTGTTGACAACATCCCCTCCCCTTAAGTTATCCTTTAAATCATCTAAAACAGTGAATTTAAGTGTGTCCATTGTTATTACTAATATGTTTATGGAGAGCATTCAAATTGTTCTTTCTCCTAATATCCCCTATATGTTGTAGAACCCTTTATTTTAACATGTTGTTAGTCTTGCCTATATAGAATGAATCACATTCTATGCAGCTGGCAAGATAAACTAAATTGGTGAACTTACAGTCAGAATATAAGTTAAATGGGTAGATTTTATTTGTAGTTAGATGAACAGAAACATTAACACCAGACATATAGCTACAAGCTTTACATGATCTACAAGGAAACGTACCCATCCTAGCTGTTCTACATCTTCTCTCATAAAAGGTTTGTAGCAAAGTTGTCTTCTAAGTGATACGTTATTCCTATAAATAAAACTAGGTGAATCACCTACTATTTCCTGAATCATCTCATCTGACCATAAAATTGACCAATTCTGCTTTATAACATCACAAATTGACTGGATATTACTACTATATTTTAACGAGAAACCACATATAGGTCTATTAGTGGTGTATCTCTGAACAATGGACTCATTCCAATGTAGATAGGGTCTACCTATAGCGTTCCTCGAGTCAACTGCTTCTTTTAATTTATCGTTCACATCAGTCATCCTATACCCCCTATTTATAAATTTATTGGTCAGAACATTATTTGCTCGCTCATAATCATTGTCTCTAGTATGCAACTGAGAGACACGTAAAAACTGTCCTTACATTCTTAAATATTCTAGTGGTGTGCATACTATACCTAGAAAGAAGGCAATTTTTCTTACATTCTTTTCTAAACATTAACATATCAGTACATTCATCGTCCCTAAGCACTAAAGTAATGTCTAGGAAATCAATACATTCAGTGGAATAATGCATGGTAAACCTAAATCCTACACTACTGCCTTCTAGATAACTCAAAATCACACAGCATCTGCTGTGTACCATCCCATAAAATAAAGATGTCATCAATAAAATGCTTGTAATATATAAGATGATCTCTAAAAACATATTCAGAAAAAATTACATTAACCTCCCAGTTAGCCAACTCCAAGTTGGCATAGCTGTTCACGCAGGGTGTTCCCATGGGAACTCCCTGCTTCTGCAAATAGAACTTACCATCAAAAATAAAAACATTGTGATGCAAAATCAGATCCAATAAAGCACACATTAAATCAGTTCGCTCATGTGACAAATCACTAAAAACATTCAAAAAAGAATGTATGGAATTAATTCCAAAATCATTCGGTATTATAGTCAATAAAGTATTGATATCTAATGTGACAAATATAAAATTCCTGTTAGTACATAAAATTCCTGTTAGCACAATCTAAAGCTCGAATACATTCCCCAAAAGTCTGGAGAAAATCTTCTGTATCTCTAATTATAGCTGGAGACTTCTTCAAAAACATTTTCAATTGTTTAGTGAAGATGGACAATGGTTCAGTGACCCACCCTGCTACAATGGGTCGTAGAGGTGGATTGACCCTCCTTTTATGTATTTTAGGGAGGCCATGCAGGGAGGTAATCAATAGATATTCAACCAATAAAAAAATCATATAATTCCTTTGTTAACATATTTGTAAGTAGCAAATCATATAAAGAAACATGTACTTCTTGTATGTGACAATCAACATCAAATTTAGCTACAGACAAGTATGTATTACAGTCACCTATAAGCTCCATCATACCATTTAAATAATAAATCATGTCCATGACAACAATCGCTCCACCTTTATCGGCAGGTCGGCAGGGTGTATGCATATCTCAGTATTGTCAATCAATTGCTTAAGTGCTGCATATTCTTCTCTAGTAAAGTTATGAAAAGTCCTAGCATAAGGTTTTTCTAACATTGCATATAGATCATTTTCACAGACTTTAACAAATGCCTTAGCAGTCGAGGGAATTGTGGATTAAATAAGCTAGATTTTTTTAATGGTGTCTATATCAGAAGACCAAAGACGCATTCTGTCGAATGCGTTTTGGTCGAACTTAAAAGGCTGAAAATGGAAAATATTGAAGCGGCTGATAAGCAAATTCTTTCCCTGGGAAAGAAATCACTTGGCCGCTTCAGTACTTTGCCATTTTCGGCACTATAGTGTGGTTTCGGTGTTGGTATATTTAAGTAGGAGGGTGTGGGGGCTGCAGCCCCCCACATGAGGGGTGTGGTGGGTGAAGCCCCCCACTTAATCTAGTGTTTAAAATGTGTTTTTTCTTTTTCTTTTTTTTTTGGAACAGTGATTTTTTTTCCCTTGGAAAAAAAATCGATGTTCTGACTGTTCGAGATTATAAGCTTATATAGGGTTGATTAATCACCATTCACTTTTCTAGGCAGTCGGTGATCTAATATAGACCCCTTTAATGTTACTGCTGATCGCTTCTTGTTATTATGAAACAAAACCTTCAGTGCCACTTCCCTTTCAGTTTTATGGAGTCAGTTAAAACCTCACTGATCTTAGAGAGTTTAGGATGAATAAATGATAGGCCATAATCCAACACCTTGCTTTGTACATCCATTAAATTCATTGATGAAATATTAACTACTAATGTCTCGTCTCCTTCTGCCACACTTCTGTCTTGACTTTTGGTTGCCATCCCTATTAAGCCCACTTTCAGAAAATACATGAAGTTCTTGGTGGGCCCTTCTTACTTTCAATTCTCTGCCTCAGCCTTTGGGCTTTCCACTGCACCCAGGGTTTTCACCAAATGTTTGGCTCCATTGATTGCCTTCTGCAGGACAAAAGGAATCCAGATATTCCCTTATCTGGATGACCTGCCGATAGAGGCAGGCAACAAGGACACCCTCCTGGAACATATTCTCCTTGTTGTTTCCCTCCTACAATCTCTGAGATTCCGGATAAATTACCCAAAATCCCACCTGGAATGTACTCAAGACATTGTCTTCTTGAGGTGCAGAATTCAGACAGATGTCATGAATGCCTACTTTCCCCTCCAAAAGGTGGAAAGCTTGACAGAACACCTGCTTCTGGTCCTTCAGTGAACAGAACTGACAGCAAGGCAGTACCTCAGGCTCCTGGGCTACATGGCAGCCACTATCCCCATGTTACCATTAGCAAAACGTCATATGAGAAAGTTGCAATGGTATATTTGGACAGTCTGGACCCAACACTCCCACCCCTTGGAGCACAGGATCCCCCTCCTAACACGCCTTAAACTAGAAATTCAGTGGTGGCTGATACAAGTGACCCTCAATACAGGTCTTCCCCTCCAACCACCCCTACCCTACCCACACAGATGCTCAGTCTTGGGATGAGGAGCAACTCTAGGCCATCAGAAAGTGCAGGGTATGTGGCCGGAGCCACACAAACAAGAACACACCAATGTTCGAGAGATGCAGGCAATTCTCCTGGACCTTCAAACTTTCCAAACATATCTACAACAAGGTCCACTAAAGATTTTCACAGATAATACCACAGCTTTGTGGTATCTCAACAAACAGGGAGAGATCAAGTCTTACTTACTTTGCAGACTAGCCCTCCTAGTATGGGAATTGGCCACCTCACAGGGAGTGACTCTGCACGCAGTCTACAATCCCTCTCTTCAGAACTCCCAGGCAGACTATCTCAGCAGAACCACCACAAACAACCACAAATGGATGCTTCGCAGAGATGTCTTCCTAGATCTGGTCCACCGGTGGGTACACCCCAAATAGAACTGTTTGCCTCCTCCATCAACATGCAACTTCCTGGATACTGCACCAGAATAAGACATCCTCAGGCACTAGCAACTTCTCAATTTCTTGGAAGGGTAGTTTCTCTATGCACCCCCTCTTGCCACTTGTCCAAAAGGTCCTGCTGAAAATTCAATAGGACAGATCAAAAATCTTGTTGCTGACTCCCTACTGGCCAAGACAGCATTGGTTCCCCTACTCCTGCAACTATCCAAGGGCAATCACCACAAGTTACCCCTCAGAGTGGACCTTCTCACACAGCATAAGGGATCCGAAACACACACACAGTGGCAGTTACTGCACCTCACCCTTCAGACACCTTTACAGTGAGGACGTGCTCACTGTCCTGCAGGAGACTAGGAAAATTAATACAAGAAAATCTTACCTTTCAAAGTGGAATAGATATTCTATATGGTATCACAAAAGACAGTTGGACCTGCTTGTAAGTGTGACTCCTCTAGTTCTGTATTACCTGTGTTTGCTTCTGCAGACAGGATTGGCCTATTCCTCCATTAAAGCCCACTTGTCCACTATTTCAGCATGTCTTCCTCTGGACCCCCCTCTAGCATCCAGCCTACCAGCTAAACTTTTTCTCAAAGGGGTTCTTCACCTAAGGGACCCCCCATGGGACCTTATCTATGTTTTGGAAATGCTCATGCTTACTCCATTTGAGCCAGCAATCAAAACTTCCCTAAAATACTGTACATGGAAAACTGTACTACTCATGGCCTTGACCTCAGCCAGAAGATTATCAGAGCTGCAAGCCCTCATGACTAATACCACCTTTCCTAGTTTTCCACAATGACAGGGTTACTCTTAGAACTAAGCCTTCATTCATGCCCAAGGTGGTGAATGACCTGTCTCTGAATCAAGTCATCCACCTACCTACCTTCTTCCCTAACCCACAAGGGGACAGTGAGAGAGTACTTCACTCCCTGGATGTTCACAGACAACTCAGATTCTATCTGCATAAAATCAAGCCTATCAGACAGGCTAATCAACTCTTTGTCTCCTTCCACCCCAGAGCTCTAGGAAAGGCAGTAACCAAGCAAACTATCACTACCTAGATTTCCAAAGCTATCACCTTCTGTTACAAACACCATAGGAAATCCCTGCAAAGTACTGTTAAAGCACACTCCATTAGAGCTGTGGCCTCCTCAGGAGCCTTCTTCAGGGGTATGGATACCTCTACCATTCTTGAAGCAGCTATTTGGTCATCAGTGCACACCTTCACCAATTATTACAAGTTAGACCACATTTCCAGAGCCAGGGCACATTTTTCCAGGGCTATCCTTCACAGATTCCTGGAGACTGCCTCTAGACCACCACCTCCTCCTTCAGAGTGAGCTTTGGCACTCACCCATAAGTTAACTACTACAACATGGAAATAGAAGGACATAGAAAAGTTGTATAAAATCTTACCATAACCATAGATGGCATTCTCTTCCATGTTGCAGTATTCCTTCTCACCCTCCTTCCCCTCCTGCCCTCCTGTTAGGCTGCATTTCCCTTTCTGGGTGGAACAGGACTGGCATTGCCCCTACTAGGAATGATTTTGACTGGGACTTTCAGTCATGAGGGCTTGTGCGTGCAGACATCACTTTTATGGCCCACATTCCTTGAGCCATGTCAGATGTCCTATATAGCATACAGTGACTGAAAACTTTTGTATACTGACCAGACGTTCATAAACCAAGAGGAGTAAACCCCACATATTGAATACTGCAACATGGAAGAGAAGGACATATATGGTAAGGGTATGATTTTACACAAATTTTCTTTATTATAACTTAGGGGAGGGTATACTTATTCTGTATTCAAGTGTTGGGATGTTTCCTGCTCTTTTGCATGAGTACTGGAAGTAGGATTGAATATATTAGTTGTGTTCATTCTTTACTTGTATGTGTTGTTTTACTTTCTGTTTGTAATCTCAAGAAGGAGCTGATGCATGACATTTTGTTTAGGCTACATGTGCGGTGCTAAATGGCAATAAAGTTTACTTTGAATCTTTGAAATCTTTGAATAAAAAGATTAAATGTCTTTACTTCACTGACAAACACTACAAACAAAAAATGGTATAGCAATGGGGACTGCCATGGCTCTCAGCACAGCAAACATAGCCCTGGGCAAGTGGGAGGAGGACTTTGTGTTAAACACAGACTACATGCAGCATATCACATGCTATTTATGTTTTATTGACAACATCTTTATTGTGTGGGAAGGTGACACCTTACAGCTTGGATATTTTATCACTTACCACAATCAAACAACCCCCTTCCTGAAGTTTATCTCTTCCCATAGCTATTATTCAATTACTTTCTTAGATATGCAGATTTCCAAGGGCACCCACAATAACAGAATCACCGCTGATCTATTCAGAAAACCAACGAGGGTTAACTTATTACTCCACAGTAAAAGTCTACATCCTACAAAAACCAAGTATAATGTAGTGAAGTCCCAAGGTTATCAATTAGTTAGAATTGCCACAGAGATGGAACCATTTTTGACAAACCTGAACAACTTAGAGAATGATTTTCTAGTGAGATGCTATAAAAGTCAGATGTTAAAAAAACACCCTGGAACCCACTGTAAAACTGAAAAGGACTGAAGCACCTTCACTCAACCTCCCCAGTAGGAGAATGTTAAGAAATTCCACAGAGAATAACAAATGCAAAAATAGCTGCATCCTGACGTCCACTTTGGATTATCACAGTATCAAAAATGTTATTGAAGAAAACTGGGATATTGTCACAGGAAACCCTTTTCTGATTAACATCTTAGGTGAAGCCCCTTCCTTTGTTTATAGGAAAGCCAGGAACATTAGATGTTTTGTTGAATTTAAACCTAGACCATATGAGAGAAACACTAAAAGATGTGAAACTAACTGTACATTTTGTATATTTAAACAGCAAGGGGATAGTTTTTATTGCCCTTATTTAAAGAAAATCATTAAGACCAGTGCAGGGGGTGACTGTAACACTACATAAGTAATTTACAGGGCACAGTGCAATGAATGTGATGCATTCTATGTGGGCAAGACTGTAAATAAACTCAAACGTAGGATTTCATGTCATCTGTCAGAAATCCACTCTGGATGTAAAAATAATGCACTAGCTAAACATCTTTCTCTTCATAAAAGACACACAGGTTTTAAGTTCCAGATCATGGATCACATAGACATAGGTGATCTTGAAGGAGATATCCTGAATATTCTGGAGAAACATGAACTTATGAGACAATTAAAGCTGAACTCTTTTAGGTAGCCTGGACTAAACTACTACTGTTGTAAGTGCACTGGAACTTAGAAGATTGCCACATTGTTTACATTACTAATTTTATTTTATTTTATTCTGCCAGTTGGTTTTAAATACCATTTTAAATCAGTTGTAATTTAAGTGTATATTTTGTTTCCAACATCATACATATTTTCTTTATATTTTTTCTTTTTCTGATTCTCGTTTTTCTACTTTATTCAAAATGATGTGTAATAACAATACTAACTAATTATACAATTATATATATTTTTATAGATAGTTCTTGTACACAGACCTGAAGAAGTCTAGAAGGGCGAAAGCAATCATCTGATGTTATTAATCTTTGTTTATTCCTTACGTATGGGATTCGGTTCTGACCTTGGAACCGAGCCGGCATTTTTTCAAGCATGTGCCAGCCGCAAACCTCTCGAGCTAAGATTTTACCCATCATGCCCTTTTCCCTGTTACCTCAGATTTAGTTTGCCACATTGCTGTTCAGCTGTGTCCAGTCATTCCTCTCCAGCTAAGTGTATTTTTTAGATCATTTTTCAGATTTTTCTTAAAGATTTGTTAATTTTTTGACTTTATTAAGTAGTTTTTTTTCCGTATTCTCTACCTTTTGTACCTTTGTGGCATCTCTACTACCAATGTCAGTATTCTTTTCTTACTACTAGTGTATAGGTGGCTAAAGTATCTATTTTTAATTTTATTTTTTTGTGTAGATATAATGTCTGAGAAGAAAGGGACTACAGATTTTAAGAGGTGTTCTGAGTGTGGACAGAAACTGCCTCACTCTGACACACATGACTTGTGTGCTTACTGTTTGGGTGTGCCTCATCTCACACTGATGCCACCCTGTCAGATTTGTAAAGGATTTTCTGCCAGGACCTTGAATGAAAGTAAAAATAAACTAGTACTAAAGAGTTTCCTTAAGACCACTTTCTGTGAGGCTATTTCTAGGTCACAGGATTTTTCTCCTACTCCCAATCAACTTAAAAGGTCTAAGTCCCTTCCATCGTCTCCCTCTGGAGACCCTAAGGAAGTGAGACATAAAAAGGCTAAATTGTCAGAGTCATCTGTGTCTGTTGCTTCAGCTCTGTCTCACTTGACTCAGTCTCTGATTATGTCTGCTGGTCCTTCTACACCATTGCTTTTGGTGCAGACATCATCCTTCTTGGTACCGACTAGTTCGGTGCAGACTTTCTCAGCACTGATGGATATATCAGCGCAGTCATATTTGGCATCAACAGAAGTCTTGGCACAGACATCTTTGGCAACTAGAGTTTTCTTGGTGCAGACGCCTTTGGTGCCGACAGTTTTCCTCAGTGCAGACCCCCTCGGCACCGACAGCTTTCTCAGCGCAGACCCCCTCGGCACCAACAGTTTTCTCAGCGTAGACCCCTTCAGCACTGACAATTACTTTAGTGCAGGCTTTTTTGGCACCGATGGTTTCGGTGCAGGAAACCTCCTTTTTGACATCCCTTGTCAGTGGTTGAGCTAGCCCTTTTCTGGACAGGCCCGAATCGCCTTCAGGGTTTTCAATGAGGTCTTCCAGAAGCCTTTCTGATCATGATGTGGTATGTCTTATAGACCAACTGCTTTTGGCCAGAGTAATACCTGCCCCTCCAAAAGTGCCTCTCCCCTCTGGAGTTGATCACCCTTCTCCACAGACTCCTACCTATTCTCCTTTGACCTCTGTGGAGACATTGAAACATCCCTCCTCGGGCGGACCGACCCTACAGTCCTTGGGAAGGACATTGGCCGTTACTCCTTGGCCGCCACTGTCAAGGACTACTATTTCCTCTGAGCCTCAGCTGTCTCAAATCACAACCCCCGCACATCAGGCACAAGATTCTCAGGCCTTTCCCCCCTGGGAAACTCCATGTTTACAGTCTTCCCCAGAGTCTTCCACTGAGGAAGCTCACCACAAGACTACATGTAAAAGAAAACACATGGACTCCACGGCAGAGTCATTGACTGAAGACACAGACTAAGATGACAGGGAGGGGTCCCCATGTTCACCTTCTGATGAGGTTTCCTTTGGTGACATCCTCAAAATTTTAAAACAGAGAGGTGAATGGAAATCCTCTAATCCTTCCTCAGAGGAGTCTGTGTTCCTGCAGGCTTTTCACGCCCAACCCCTGACCTCCTGGGTTATCCCACCTGCTGATGAGCTCATCAAGTTCACCGTGCAGTGTGCGTGGAAGGCACTGAACTCTGTGGAAGCCATATCTTGTAGGCCAGACAAATTCCTTTCTCCCCCAGAAGAGTGCCCCCATTGGTCAAAAGGTCTCCCTGTAGATACTGTGGTAGTGGCAGCTGCTACAAAAAATGAACTGGCAGAGGAGAGCCAGACTGTTCACCCACCAAATAAGGAATCCCGGGTGGTGGATAGATTAGGGAAATGAGTCTTTGCATCATCAACCTTTGCTGTTAGGTCCTTGAACTACCTGGCACATTTCACAAGGCTACAGAGAGACTTTGTGTCTGAACTCTCTTGAGACTCTGGCAGGAGCAGTTTCTGATGAGGTCCATGACAAAGTGGCCTCTCAGTTAGCGACCTTAGAATTGGTTTCCAATTCCTCAGTGCGTTTGATATCCCATGCTACTGAGGGAGCAGCAAGAGCTGTGGGTGCAGGCATAGTCATGAGATGCCATGCCTGGATGTGCATTTGTGATTTTGTGGACTCCTTCAAGGCCTCCTTCCTTAATGCCCCTATTGAGACCACTACTTTGTTTGCATCCAAGGTAAAAGATACATTCACCAGATGTGAACAAGATGGTAAGGCCCTATCTGCCGTGGGTGTTCGTTTATCTTCTCAATGGTTCTATTCTAGGAATCAGAAGATTGGGAAAATGTGGCACAAAAAGTCCCAAAGTCCTTTCTGTGACACTCAGGCCAAGTTTTCTCCCAGAGGCAGAGGGGGGAACTCTAATGGAAGATACCCCTTTCAGGGCAGGGGATGTTCAAGAAACCGGGGCTCCAGAGGATCCTTCTCTGGGCAGCCTTATCAGCGCTTCTAGGGAGCGGCCCAATTGCTTTCCTCTGGAAGCTGTCGGGGGTCATTTTTCCTTGTACCCTTCTGCCTGGCAAACGATAACCACAGATGCTTGGGTACAAAGGATCATCACCAGAGGATACCATATTCTATTATTATCCACTCCCACCTTACCCAAAAGCTTACCTGATGTGCCACCCAGTCAAATGGAGGCTGCAGCTATAGAGATTTCAAAGCTGCTTCAAAAAAGAGTCATCCAAACGGTCTCCCCAGATCAGACAGGATCCAGCTTCTACTCAAGATTCTTTTTGGTGCCAAAAAAGACCGAGGATTAGAGACCAATTCTGGATCTCAGTGTCCTAAACAAATTCATAAAGACAGAAAAATTCCGGGTCACGGTTCAGTTTATTCTTCCACATTTGGAAAAAGACGATTGGATGTGCTCCATAGATCTTCAAGATGCGTCCTACCACATAAAGGTGGAAAGGCACTCAAGAAGATATCTGCACTTGCGGGCAGGAGCCAGTCATTACCAGTTCCGAGTACTGCCCTTTGGACTCTCTACAGCCCCAAGTGTGTTCACAAAGTGCATGGCAGTAGTCACAGCTCATCTGCGGCTTCAAGGGTTCCAGGTGTTTCTTTACCTAGACGACTGGCTCACTACGGCCCCAACAAGACATCTACTGGATCAGGCTTTGACTTACACTCTTGGTACTGCTCAGCAGCTTGGAATATCAGTAAACTGGAAGAAGTCACACCTTACTCCAAGTTAGTCATTAGAGTACATTGGAGTGATTCTGGACACAATGACTTGTACATCCTCCCTACCAGATTACAGAATTCATAGGATCAAGCAACAGGTTCAGGCAATACTGTCACAAAAATCTAGCCTCAGCTCAATCCGTTCTTCAGCTGCTAGGATCGATGGCACTCTCTATCACCATAGTTCCCCCTAGCAAGGCTACACATGAGGCTTATTCAGTGGTACCCATCCCAGCATCCCTTATCTTTTCCAATTTGAATAACCAACATTTGCAAACAGGACTTGGTCTGGTGGATGTCAAACAACCCTCACCAGTGGTCTTGCCTCTTCAACCCTCATCAGCCCAATGCCACAGTGACCACGGATGCCTCCCTGATGGGGTGGGGGGGCTGTTTCAGGGAAGGACAGTCCAAGGCACTTGGTCACAGATGGATGCTCATCTGCATATCAATGTCTTAGAACTGAGGGCGGTGCTACTAGCATTACAAGCATTCCAGTCGTTCCTTCCATCAGGGACTATTGCAATTCACTCAGGCAACATGACAGTAGTCTGGTAAATCAACAAACAAGGGGGAACCAGATCATACCCACTCTGTCGAGAGGCCATGAGAATTTGGCAATGGGCAATAGCCTCCAATCGCTTTCTGATAGCGATGCACATTCCCGGAAACTCCAACGTGATAGCGGACAAATTGAGCAGATGCATTCTACAGCCTCACAAGTGGTCTCTCAATCCCCTTGTGGCAGCAAAGATTATCAACCACTGGGGCCAGCCTTGCTGCAATCTATTTGCATCCCCGTCCAATCAGACGTGTAGAAACTACTTTGCCCTGATCCCTCCTTGGGGACACTTACCGAGAGATGCTCTAGTCCACGATTGGCCCTCGGGTCTACTATATGCCTACCTTCCAATACCCCTCATTCCCCTGTTCCTCAAGAAAGCACATCAGTTGAAGAGCAAAGTGATCCTTATTGCCCCATATTGGTCTCGACAAGTTTGGTTTCCATTCCTGTGGTCTCATTTTTTTAGATCGACCACGGATTCACAGTCCAGCTCCAGAGTTGATCTCTCACCCACAGAACTTGGTTCATCCAAACCTATCCAGCCTGAAACTGACAGCTTGGTTTCTCCTCTTTCAATGATTGTCAGGCAGCATGACCTATTTTCCCCTGTGCATAACATTCTAATTGCCTCTCATAGATCATCCACCAGACTACTCTACCGCAGCAAATGGAAGAGGGTTTTCTCTCTGGCTACAAAATAAACAAATGGACCCTTTTTCAGGCCCTGTTGCTATTCTACTAGAATATCTTTCAGACATTTTTAAATCGGGGGTAGCAGCCTCCACAGTTTGTTCGTCAGAGAATCTGTTCAACCTTGGGACCTGGCCTTAGTCCTTCAAGAGTTGACAAATTCTCCTTTTGAGCCTGCATCTACCTGTGACCTAAAGTATTTATCATGTGAAATGTTATTCTCAGTTGCTATTACCTCTGCCAGACGTATTTCTGAATTACATGCCTTGTCTATCAAGCCGTGCTACCTCATATTTCACAAGGACAGAGTTTCATTGAGGACCAATCTGACCTTCTTGCCTAAGGTTGTTTCTGAGTTATCTATCAATCAGACTACTAATTTGCCAGAATTCTTCCCTAATTATTCTAACAGAGGAGAATATTGCCTGCATACCTTGGATGTACATAAGCAAATTTCTTTTTACCTAGACAGGACTAAAACAAATAGAAAATCTGACCAGCTGTTTTTAGCCTTTTCTGATTCCAGATTGGGTTGCCCAGTTTCTAAAGTTACTTTAGCCACTTGGCTGAGAAATTGTATTACCTTCATTTATGGCAAGAATGGTATCCCTTTACTGGGCAGAGTAAAGGCCTACTCCACAAGATCAGTGTCGACTTCGGCAGCCTTCCATGCTAGAACATCTTTGAATGACATTTTGCAGCCGCAACCTGGGCTAAGCCTCATACCTTCATTGCTCATTACAAATTGGACTTGGCCTCCAGAAGCAGAGCTTCCTTTGGCTCTATGGTGCTCTGGAATGTCCTTCCATAATGCCACCCAGGGAATGAGATAGCTGAGGATTCTGTCCCAAGGAATAAATGAAGATTAACAACATCAGATAAAGAAGTTATGTCTTACCATAACGCTCCATCTGTGTTGTTTTATCTTCATTTATTCATCACGGCCCACCTGCCTTCTCCCTCTGAAGGTTTCTGGTGGATGTCATTTGTCCTTCTTTCTGGTTGTTAGGTCATGTCTGACCAGAGGTAGCCTCAGCTTCACTTTTCCAACTTGCAAACTAGATCTGAGGTAACAGGGAGAAGGGCATGATGGGTAAACTCTTAGCTCGAGAGGTTTGTGGTTGACGTGAGCTTGAAAAAAGGCCGTCTTGTTTCCGAGGTCGGAACCGGATCCCATACATAATGAATAAATGAAGATAAAACAACACAGATGGAATGTTATGGTAAGACATAACTTCTTTTTTGTTAACAATAGGTTATGAAAATAGAATATGATTTTTACATGCAAAGTGTATATGTGTGTGTGTGTGTGTGTGTGTGTGTGTGTGTGTGTGTGTGTGTGTGTATATATATATATATATATATATATATATATATATATATATATATATATATATATATATATATATATATATATACCTCTATATATATATATATATATATATATATATATATATATATACTTTTTTTTTTTTGATTGCCAAATGGACTAAGGTTGATATATTTCCATCCATGTAGTATATTGTCTTGGATAAGATTACAGACTTAATAATCTAGTTAATAATCTGGTTAAATAAGAGCTACCACATCATTATAAATTTTATTTAAAGTATATAAGGGTTATATTATTATGACAGCTACTAAGCAGGGCAAGACCAGCTCGAATGTCACATTAATGGGGGAAGGGATGTGGGTTTAACATGTGTACCAATAACACTTTGTTTTACAGCACAATAAACCACTCCCTTGCCTGATAAAAAGTATATATATGCATATATATATATATATATATATATATATATATATATATATATATTTAGAAAGCTTGTGAGGAAACTATTACTCTATTTTTGTTTTACTTGGATCACTTGTCTGTGTACTTAATAAAGGATTTTCCAGTAGAAACAGACTGCCTGCCTTGCTTGGATTACTTTTGAATACTTACTAATTCTGTGCAATTATATATTATTTATTATTATTTTTTTACTTAGAATGAGTTTAAGTTCACTAATTCTACTACTATTGTCTGATCTGATTAATATACAATGATTAACTTGAGATATATGGACTGAAACTCTTCCACACACACAAGTTTCTCACACTGTTTTGAATAAAAAGATTCCAACCCTGGATCCCCAGCAGACAGTGCCAATTTACTGGCATTCTACACCACCACTAAACATCAGGGATGCTTCTACATTTTACTTTAAAGTCTTTAAAAATAAAGTCAAAGTTAGGGAAACGTTTCAAACCCTGAACCCTTTACAACCAAAAGCAGCTTATGCAACAGGATCCTTAGCCCTCCACACACTAGCTGCAACATTAAAGTAGTGGGGATTTGTAATACAAAGTGTGAAACTTGAATGTCTGCCAATTATTCATTACTTGCAGTGGTCTGCAAGTCATGAACAAACAGGGCAGTATAAAAGGCAACACTATCAGCAATAGTATCCTGCAAAATCAGGGAAAATGAAAAGAGATGTGGCGCGTCCATGTGGAGAGAAGCTTTGGGGATAAGATGGGAGGAACACTAGATGATGCCAGGGGAGCTTTTTAAACTATTAGATTCACGTAAAAAGATATAGCATGATGATGCATGTTACAAACAATAAAATGAATGAAACTATGATGTCTGCCATTAATGATTGACTGTAAGGATCCACGATGTACAAGGGCAGGAGCAAATTAAAAGTGAGATTTTGGAGACATTCTGTCAACTCAGGGACAGGTAAGATATATGTTTGTGTGTGCATGTATGTGTGTGTGTGTGTGTGTGTGTGTGTGTGTGTGTGTGTGTGTGTGTGTGTGTGTTTGAATTTCTGTATGTTTGTGTGAGAGTGAGTGGGGGTTCCTGTGCTGAGACCATACACAGGCCACCAGTGTTAAATACTGCAGGAAAGGGCTGATTTGCAACAGCAGTAGTTAATGGTAATTCACAGACATGCAAATTAACCTATAATGAGGTTTTCCTTATTGCAGATACCATGTTTGTGAAGCGCAATTTGCCATATCATGTAAAGATCTCCTTTTGGCCACAACTCTTACCACCAGTGGTGGGGTTCCGTCTGAATCCCTGGGAGTATATCAGCTTTGTAGTTATTTCTTGTTATATCATATGAAAAATACATTTCATCCCGCAACTACTACTACTATGTTTGTTTGATTGCCATGTTTCAAAAATTGCATTTTATTGGTTATTTTAACTTTTTCAGTCCTGAGCAGCAGGAGGCTAATTAATGCCCTTATTTTCTGATGTCTTCTAAGCCAGGAAGTAACTTACTTCCTGAAAGCTTATTCCAAAACCTTCTACTGAAAACATGTTCCACAAGACTTGCAATATCTGATAAACAATGTGAGTTGAAAAAATGTAAAAGTTGAAAGCTCTTTTGTAGACAGCAAGCTACACTCTAATGTTAGTACCAAAGATCTGCCGGTAAATTCTGATTTTATATTGCAGATTTATGAAAGAACATATTTTATTTGCCAAAATGACCAGTGATATGGTCAAGCAAAGGGTTCTATTTCTTTGTGTGTGTAAGATAGATCAAAGTTGTGAGAGGTGAATTGCTGACTTGTTCAGAAGCTTTATAACCATGTATGACAAGAGAGGGCAGCCTGCTACTGTTTTATCATACTGTAGAAACTGTATAAATTATGCATATAATATTTTCCCAATATTTAAAAGTTATATTGATCTATAAAACTATGCTTGCTAGCTGGCATTAATCAGTAACAACATTGTGTGCCTTAATATTTTGTATAAGATGGCACCATTTGTTCACACGTAGGTTATACACCTTTCATGACGTTAATGAGGTTTGTTAACAAACTAATTTGTTCAGGGACATCTTCAGAAGTGGTTAGATAAATATAGTAGTGGGAATTAAGAGGGTAGGGAAGATGAAAGGGTTGAATGGGAATGCAGGAGGATTGGGAGGAGATGAGGTAAGGGTAGGGAGGGCTTAAGGAGTTTATGCAAGTGTAACTGGGAAAGGAATCAAATGTTGGCATGGACTTGCTAAGGCAAGTGCTTCGTCCTAGATGACCTTTAGGTATTTTAGAGAGCAGACTCAAAAATGTGTTCATATTTTGGAGAGTAGGTAGGCCTTGGGTTAATTGTGGTGGGTTGGTAATAATAGGTTTATTCGGGTCTAGGTTAGAAGATCGACAGCCGACATCACCGACAACGGATTAGCGGGCGCCAGATGATCGACATTCTGAAGACCGACGCTACGGATGAAAACGCCGACGCCAGGGATAGTGACTTGGAAAGAAGGCTGTGTGAGTATGCGGTGGTGACGGATGTTAGGGTGCGAGTAAGGTAAGTGTGGATAGTGACAGTCTGTGGGGATAGGTGTGGGTTAAGTGAGTTAGGGTTAGGGCGCGGGTTAGGTAAGTGTGCGGTAGTGGTATTTTTTGGGTTAGGGGTGGGTTAAGTGAGTTAGGGTTAGGGCACGGGTTAGGTAAGTGTGCGGTAGTGGTATTTTTTGGGTTAGGGGCGGGTTAAGTGAGTTAGGGTTAGGGCGCGGGTTAGGTAAGTGTGCGGTAGTACTATTTTTTGGGTTAGGGGTGGGTTAAGTGAGTTAGGGTTAGGGCGTGGGTTAGCTGAGTGTGCGATAGTGACGGACCTTAGGGTAAGGGTTCGGGTTAGGGTTGTACATAGTTGTGTGTGTGAGGTTTAGTGTGGGTTTGTGAGGATTTTGGTGTGCTTGTGTTCTGTGTGTGGTTTTTGGATAGGGGATGTGTTTTGTTAGTTGATTGTTGTTATTGTGGTGTGTGCAGTGTATGCGGTTTCGTGTTTGTGGACTGTCGGTTACTTGTTTGTCGGGCATGTGAGGTGTCGTGGTTATGGTTTGTCGATTATGTGGTGTTGATGTTTCTGTTGTCGGTGAAAGTGGCTGTCGATGTTATAACCTAGAACCGTTTATTCATATATGTGGTTTTTTTTTTTTTGCCTGCTCCTTACTGGCTAGTCTGAGGAGGAAAAGCATTAGGTTATCGTAAGCTGAGTGGCATGGAGAGGGAGTGTAGCCTTTTTCAGATTCCTTATATTGCCCTTAATTGCGATGATGAATGGTGGTTATATGGGTCTGTCTTGCCAGGTGTTGGAGAAGGTAATTTTTTGGGGGGAGGTTAATGTTAGTGGCATAGATTGTGTTTAGTGACAGGGAATTGGTGCATTTTATGTTAAGATAGATATCAGTGGAACAGATGTTGCTGTTGAGGTTGACATTTTACGCTATTCATTTGGTGGTTAGGGTGATACTTTATGACTGCTTGTCATGTTATGTTTTTGTTACCACCTGCTGCCTGGGTTCAATGGGTGCCTATTTTAGTTGTTTTCATAAACCCTATCTTAAACCCTAAGAAAACCAAACTCTTTCTCTTCCTCCCAAAATGACTCTCAGAACATAAATCTTCCTTTTTCATCTCTTTACCAGATAACACTATTATCAAAGTAAACCAACATACAAAACTCTTCGGCACCATAATAGACAACCAGCTTAAATTTGACCAGGATATTCACCAGTGTATCAAAAAGACACTTCAAAATCTAGAATTACTATATCAAAACAAACAAAAACAAATTCATTACTTCTGATGCTAAACTATTCCTAGCTAGAGCATTCTTACTACCAGGTGTGCTTTAATGCCACTCCCATCTTCATAAACCTACAATCCACCTTAATCTCACAACTAGAACAAACATACAATAAAATTGCAAGATTTGCAACAAACTAGGCTCGTAGGTCTCACTATTGCATTGCACTAAAACAACTGCAATGGCCAGAATTCCCCCACCAACTTCTTACCGCACAGTTACAAATGTCCTACTCCATCCTATACAAACCTACTGCTTGTCTCTCCCTCTCTTCACTAGTTTTCTTCTGCACCCCCACCAGATTCCTCAGAAGCTATGACCAACAAGTCCTTGACATACATAGACTCAATAAATATATAGGTAAACTTCTCTACAACTACAATGTGTCTCTAGCCTGGAACAAACTTCCTAACAACATTAGAAACACCTCAAATACTACTCAATTTAAAAAGCAACTAAAACTCTCCCTCTTGAGCACATGGATCTGTCCTTGTCAGGAACCAGCCTAACCCTCCCTTTCTTTCCAACCTTACCACATATCTTTCAACTCACTTCTCTCCCTCTATAACATCTTCACAGTTACTCTTCTATTTCAATCTCCCATTATAGGCAGATCTACTACACTGGTAGTATCTCATGTCAGTATTTCCACTTCTATTCTCATCAGTGTAAATTTTTGTATATACGTATGTTTTTGATTTCTGTGTATAATATTATATTTTCTGTGGTTAGTGTTCCAGTGACTTTTTCCTCCTCTATTCTTATACTTTCCTAGACTCAGTTGTAAACACATACTTTCACAGTCTTAAGATGCCACTTTCTTTTAACTGTAATCTTTGTAACTGTATTGAGGTGCTCATTCCTGATTTTTGTATAGTCCTTGTTGTACTATACCACTAACTACTATGTGTAACTTAGAATATATCATTCTATGTTACTCCGAATTTTATGTATTGTAATTATCCTGGAGTTTTTCTCCTTGAGTCTCCACTGAAAATGGGCTTCTGCCTCATTTGGACCAACCCGGTTAACAAATGTCAAATAAAATAAAATAAATAAAATATTGGTGGTTTAGGGTTGTTTTTCATCTCTGGTGTTGGCTTGTGGTCTTTTCTGGTGTTCGTTGCAGTGTTAACTGCTCATTAAGTTCTGGGTTTAATTGGTGCCTATACATGGGTAGCTTACAGCTATCACTGAGTCTTTTCTTGGGCTGTAGGTTAGGTCTGCAGCCTTGAGGTATTTTCTGTCACCGCCTGCTGCCTGGGTTCATTTGGTGCTTATCCTAGTGTTGAGCTCATAGGTTGCTTACAGCTATCACTGGGTCTTTTTGTGAGCTGTGGAGCACCCACATTCAGCAGGTCATGCGCATTCCTATAAAGGGGGGGGCTGTTACAGCCAGAAGGGCAGAGCTACCGTGCTGGGCAGGTGCTTTACTTGCACATGAGACCTAAACGGCTGTGTAAGGGGAGGGGGAGGTGTTCAGAATCCTGTGCTTGTCGCAACTGGTAGAATTTGGTCTCTCAATTTTAGTCCAGTTTTCATTCGGTTGGTTTTTGGCAATTGTTGGCTCCTCATTGATGATTACAGACACAAAACTACAGACATTTGCATTCTAGACTTCATACCCCTCAAAGTACTCACTCTGAGGCAAAACCTGTGGTTCTAACATCTGTCTAAGTTTGTGTGAGCAATGCTTACAATTGTCCCTATCTGGACCTTTATCACATTTTACACTTGGTTTTGCTCAGATTTGATTTTCTTGGGGTGAGTTTCATGTGATGTTGAATTTAAGCCGGTTCTTGTCTATACTTGTATATATAAAAAAAAAAAAAACAGAAAAGAGGGTTCAAGGGGAGAAAGCACTTTTGCCTGTTGAAAGTGCTCAGGGGCATGTGTGAATTTTATGAGCATGCCATTCAGCTGTCCATTTTGTCACCTGGTAATTTTTATGTTACTTGTGCAGTTTTTGGAATCTCATAGAGCAGTAGTTCCCAAACTGTGTACACACACAGCCACTTCTTCATTCATTCCTGCATTCACTCACACTTGCCGCTAACTAATAAGCTTAACTGCAAAATAAACTGTGAACTGTTTGCAGTTTATTTTGCAGCTAATCTTATTTGTTTGCAGTGGTCCTGTGAGGAAGCCACAGCTTCTCAGGGTGCCACAGCACATACTTTGGGAACCCCTGATATGCACTTTATACGTGCCGGGGGCAGCCTTGGGTAAACCTGGATTCAGCAACGGAGCCAAGAATCAAAAAAGTTTGGGAACCTCTGTCATCAAGGATAAAGTCACTAAATAATGACAGTCATTTGAGTTTCAGAGTTTGTATTCCTGAGGTCCAGATCGAACCCTGTGTTTTAAAAGTGGTGATTTTGGCATATCATTGAGGATAAAAGTCACTAAACAATGTCAGATGTTTGAGCTTCAAACTTCCCATTCTTCAGGTCCTGGTTGGGCCCTGTGTTTTAGGGCAAGGAATGTAATCATTTCAGCATAGTGTTTTGTCGTCCATTTCTTTCCCTACATTGCTGGTTGTCATGGATTTGGGTACTGTCTGATGGTAGGAAAGGCTGATAGTTTGCTGGTCGACAGCTTTAAAACATGGTTATGTCACCTTTCATTTCTTTGTAGCTTGATGTTCCTGTTAAATAGATGGTATTCTAGTAGGAGGATGTTCTGCTTGACTGTAATAAAAAAAGGGGGTGTGCATGGTTGTGTGCTTTGAGGTAGGATGTGTGTTTTTTGGTGTCCATACCCCTCGACGGTACTCAGTTTCGCTGAATGTCCATATTTTGGTCCATGTGTCATAACATTGGGTTTTCTGGCAAATTAGTAGCTAATAATTTAAGATTGAGGTTAGCAAGTAAGGATAGACATTGCAGGATACTTGTGTTATGCTATTACCTCCTTGTAGGGGTTGTTTTGTGTCTTCTATCTAAAACACCTGACATAAGGATTTATTTTGCCAGAGGTAGATTGGCATCATGGTTAAGATATTTGCCTTACAGATACAAGGTGCAGGGTTTGATTCTAACATGGCTGAATTGGCTAGGCTTAAAATGGTCCAAAAGGGTTGTTAGCTCAGTACTAATTTATGAACCTATGCCCAGGTTTCCTCTAACTGCAGTGTCTGAAACCTTTATTACAATACTTTTCGGGGGGGGGGGGTTGCTGAGACCTGATTCCTCTTTGGTTTTGGGCTTTTATTCTACTCTTATTTATGCCTTTGTTCACAGTTTTTGTTGTAAGAGGTATAGTTTGCATGCACATTTATGGCTAGTTGCAATACACAGTCATAGGTGTTATCCACAAGTGGAGAAGTGGACAGAATTTTACTTCATATTTGAGGTCCATTCTTCAAACTTTGCAGGGTTCTTGATGTGGAGTCCACAGTTCTAACAGCTAGTTTAAATACAGATGGTAAGGGTGGGCAGAGTGATACTTAGCAGTGACGCTGCCAAGGCTGCCCTCTCTTGAGGATGGGGGTTGTGGGCTGGGGTAGCAGCTGTGCAGGTGATGAACAGGGTTGGGCCATGTCAGAGTGTATTGTGTAAATAAGTGATTACGTGTGCTAATAGTTTACAGTTTTTTCTTTCTTTTGCAGGAATGAATCACAGCATGGGCATCGGTCAGTGACCTAAAGGAAGCTGACTAGAAATGTGATGGAGGCTGTTACAGTCGATGTCCTGGTCACTACAGTGGTGTACAATGAGGTCACAGATGGGGAAGTACAGAGTGTGCAAGGCACAGTGGCCTAAAGGAAGTGGATTTGAAAGGTAATGGATTCTGTTGGGGCAGAGATCTGGTTGCTGGAGTGGTGAACAGTAAGGTCACAGGTTATCTTGCTTTATTCGGTTCTCATTAAGGCACACCGGAGTTAGTGCAGTTGGGGTAGTGTAGGAGCAAGTGAGGAGGAGGTATGTTGGGGCAGAGTAAAGCAGGGTTGGGGATTGTTTATGGGGAGTCTGGGGTTCCCACTGGTGGTGTGGAGTCACAACAGTCACAAGATCATAGGAAGTTACTAGGCAAATGTCTCTAAGGCTTTTACAACCTTGCCAAGTTCAACCCTTATTTCTACATGCAGCATCTGTTGCCCTTGTCCAAGAGGGACATGGGTAGAACCCTAGGATTAATTTATGGCTATCCATGCAGTTGTTCAAATTGTGTTTGAAGAGGGCCAAGAGGTGTTTTGTTTGACATGAAGTAGAGGTTGTTCCAAAGGAGTAGTATTTTCTTTTGGACAAATCTGTCCTTCAAGCAGGTTCTATTACTGTCATATACAAGGCTATGGTCTTTAGAGTGAGTACCATGTGAACCATTTGACTGGTACATTGGGATGATAGGAGGAGGTTCGGTATACGTATGACTGTTAAAAGTAGGTAGGGTTTGATGGACCATTTCAGGTATGAGGGTGTTTTGGGGATATGTAAGGAACTGTGTGCCTCGTTGGCTATGCAGAATTTAGAAGGCTTAAGCAAGGCATTGTTTTGAGATTCCTTGCACATGTAGGCCATGTTTTAGTTCATTACAGATGCAAAGGTAACACATGGAATGTAAGCTTTGAGGGAAAGGCTAAGGACAAGCAACGAATTAAGGCTTTTCAGCTTCTTGGACTACCAGAGTTGCAGGTCAGCCAGTTTACTCAGGTCATTTTGGAGAAGGGTTTATAAGTTGGTATACTGTTTTACCATTGTGGTGCCTTTTGGCGCATTTTGGAGGGATGGCCTGTTAGGAGATGGTTAGGGTTGTTTATGGGGGATTTATATGTGCTTACAAATGTGACAGGAGGTGTTAGGGTGGGGGGCATAATATGGTGGGGTTGATTTGTGGCTTGTTGGGTAGGGCATTGTCAGATTGGTTACATCTCTGTTGCAACTGCCTCTGGGAAGGAGTTTGGTGTGAAAGATTTAATTATTTGTCAGGCATGGGAACAAGGTAAGGAAGTTTAGTTGGTTAAGGAGGATTTAGTTGAGAGTAGTATAGTTGCACAGGTGACATGGCTATGCTAACTTACTAAATCTTGGTTGGGAGTTCATTGGTTTGTAGGGTTGAGGTAGGTAGGGTTGGGGGTAGGGCAATACTAGTGGGGTTAAATTTGGGTTGCAGGACTGTGGGGCACCCATTATAAGGAAGGCATATGGTAGGGCTTCACCATAGTGGGTAAATTTGTTGAACAGTTGCTTGTAGGATGGAGTTTGGTAGGAAATATTTGGTTATTTCTCTGTTTTGAGAACAAGGTAAGGCAGTTCCATTGGAAAAGGAGAAGTTAGCTGTGAATAATATAGTTACATGGGTGACAAGGGGGGGGTGAACTTAATCTGGTTGGCAGTTCATTAGTTTGAAGGGTTGGGGTAAGTCTGATAGTGTGAAGACTAACAGACATTGGTTATTGACAAGATAGCTTGTGGTGTGAGGGCTGGATTGTGTAATGGAGGTTTACTGGGCTACAGTTCCTGTGGCATTTTCTTTTATGGATATAGTGACATCATTCTGAGGGTGGTTTGTTGGTCAGCAAATGATATGATGCATTTAAATGATTTCTTGTTTATATTGGGTAGTTGGTGTGATGGCAGGATTGCTATTATATTGATTTGGAAAGGACATTATTATATACACTGGGCAGTAAAACAGGGTTGTAGTTAGGCATGATGGTGTGCAATTGTTCTTGTGTGGTTTTGCATGGCATGGGTTTAGTTTTTGGTGGTACAGTTGGCAGGTAATGACTTGAGACTCATTGTGAAGCTACTATGGGTAGTTAGGTAAGTGACAATGTAGCCAATATACATAGGTTATGCTAGGTTATGAGGTTATGGTTTGTTACTTTAGTACTGGAGAAGGATCGTGGTTTAATTTCAGCCATTTAGGCTATTGGCTACTTTGGCTATTTATGTGATAGGACTTTGAGAGGGCGATGACATGGATCCATTTTGGTTAGAGAGGATGGAGTAGACTGAATGATGTTTGGCATAATGCCTTTTAATGGGCAGTTAAGTTGTTGGAAGTTGGGTAGGACAGTGGGGAACAGCCTGGTCAAGCTGGTGGGCAGAGAAGAGGGGCAGGCTTGCTCTCTTCTGTTCCCCTTGTAGTGTTGGATGTTCATTTCAATGATTTGGGAAAGGAAAGTAAGCAGTGGGACTCTGCTTGAAAAGTAAAATGTGTGCAGAGGTAAGGACACTGCTTAATAGGTTGGATGTTTAATTCAATAAGTGGTAAATGAAGTGAGTGATGGGACTCTGCTTCATAAGTAAAGTAAGCTAGCAGAGGTAAAGACACTCCCCCGGATTCATGAAGCTCGGCGCAAGGCCGGTGTAAGGCCTGCGCCAGCCGTGTGGCGTATATATGGTGTAGTAGCGCCATATGCATATTAATGAAGGTGCGCTGCCACCACATCCACGTGCATAGGACACATGCGCGAGTGCATGGGGCATTACTAAGCTGCACCCGGAGGCGTGTCAATGTCGGCTGTCGATGAGCAACCTAAACTGCTGAATATTATAGTCTGCCTGCAATAGTAATCGCACCTATCAGTGTCCGTGGATAATGAAACGTATGCAAAGCATGCAAGACAGTTCCTGGCCACACAAAATGGAGACCCAAACAGAAATGCACGCAACACAATATGAGTTTCTGTCCATGGAACAAATGATATTTAAAATCATGTGTCTGTAATGTACTGCACTGTAAGTAGGTATACCCAGTGGAAGTGAAGCGCATCATGTCATCGTGCCGCCAATACACATGTCTAGCCCCATGGGCAGGGTCACCAGCAGTCCCACAGTGGTAGTGATAGTACACAGCTGGGCAGTTGTGGCTATAAAACAACCGTAAAGAAACCTGACAGTCCAAATTGTATACCAAACACACACAAACATATGTATATTAAAATGTGCTATACACATGAACAGGAACGTAACCGGCACATACACATAGGATGCTATATGCGGAACCGGGATATCCAAAAGCAGAACCCATGCATGCAAATGCAATATGCAACAACCCCTGTATAGCACATAACCCACACCCATGTCTGAATGTCCACCAAATCCAGCTACCAGCCTTGCGCATCCGTACACCTACACATAGTGAGTATTCCCCATATGTAGTAGGAAGTATCATCCTAGGCAGTGTCAGGATTGCAAATATGTATGCCACATTTGTAAACATCCCATCACAGTTACGTAAATCCAAATGACCACGCGTTCATGTTTTGGCCAAATGTGTGTACATCCCGCGTGGGATAAGTAACCTGTTGAAATCTCAGAGTTGTTTACACACTACGGTGTCTAGTACTGTACACATCTGGACAAAACATGCATGTGTAGTCACGGTACTGTTCAGTTTCTAGACAGACATGCAAAACATACTACACAGGATGGAACAGCTGTCCACCATGCAGGTCTCCCCACTAGGGTTGCCACCTGTTCAGATGCCCAAGGTGGGACATCCATTGTAGAAATGTGAGAATTTGCAGGATAAAACATACCCCCGGCCAGTGCAAAGGACAGAATTACACTTGTATGCCAAGATAAAAGCTTATTTCATAGCATGTGAATAGCTTATGCTATCCCAAATAATAGTTATGAGTTCCAGATACAAAATACCTGTATCATGCAACTAGTAAAGAAAATAAGAAATATACTGTTGTCGTAAAATCACAGGACATTTGCCATGTCTTAGGTTTCGTCGCAGGACACAACTGTCCAAAGTGGGACTTCCCCTCGCAAAGAGGAACAGGTGGTAACCCTACTCCCCACAGAATTAGTGACAGTATATATTCAACTCAATCACATACCGACACCACCTCTCAACCTATTACAGCAACAAAAATCTGGACAAAGCCTAAAAGGATGGGTGGACAAATAGGGACAAATGTAATTACTGCTCTCACAAACTTCGAAAGTTCACAGAATAATAGGATGTACATTAGCATGAAATGTTGTGAAGGATGTGGGGTAGTCCCCGAGTATTACAGAGGTCCGTACATTTATACTGTAACAAACCTTCACATATGTTGACTGTACTACTGCATACCTGTAGTTAATTCATAGTTAAGTCATGTGCAAAATAATAATCCTCGTATGAATGAATACAGGAAATAGTCAAATGTGAATGGGAACACCACTCACCGTGGATTATGTATTGTAACCACCCCCACCCATATTATGTATTGCCAACATTAAAAGCTGCTGACAGGTGCCCAGACACCTGTGTCTGTAAACACAGATAAAATGTTTAAAATGGACAAACCCTGTCCATGTGCTTTGTCTGACATTTGAACATGGTCAGGGCAGTTCCGTTCACCAGGCGGACAAGCCTAAACCCAGATCACCACATGAACACCCTGACAATTAAAGACCTGTATGTGTCAGGACTATAAGCCTTGGGGTTCTGAATAAACCTGCAGTGATTAAATATGCAGCTTGGGTCCAGAGCAGTAGGGAATAGGGAATGTGTAACATGTAGTACCGCATTTTTCCCAGCAGGAGAATGGATGCCTGTGTCGTAAGTGAAGCGGTGAGGCATATGTTAATGTAGCTATGTACTATGAGTATGCATATAAATGAGTCAGAACACCAAAAGTATAGTGGTTACAGAATCTGGCCAACGTGAATGCAGTCCCGGTTCAACTACGACTACAGCACATATAATGTGAAATTGTAATGAATGCGTCTGTGCTGTACAGACAATTAAATATGTAAAGGTGAACGTGTGTTTCGTATATGTCCATTAACCGGATTACAGATAATTTACTGGTACTCTCACAAGCAATAAAGCCCACGTAAGCACAAAGACTTAGTAAACATATGTAACCCACAATAAGGATATGCATGTGCGCCTGCGCGTAACCCAAATAAAGAAATGCAAGTGCGCCTGTGCGTGTGTGATCCGCTCACAGCATAGTAAATGAATGCTGTTTCCCCCACATTAGATATACATGGCTCAAACCTGTTAACCCTGTAAAGTATGAAACCAGACAAAGGCATGCAAACTACCGGTACAAATAGGGACAAACCCCAGATATGTGCCAGAACAAACAGAAAGTGGATAGAATAACGGGTGTGTCAGTAGCATGGATTCCCTGAAGGGTATGCAGTCGTAACCTGAACTGTTTGCCAGTATTTCCCACCGTAAGTCTCAAATGAAATGCCACTACATTGCCAGATAGACACAGGTTTATGTAAAACACACCAAAGATAAAGAGGCAACCAGCTGTACACTCTGCGACAATCTGTACAGTGGAAAGGTATGGTATGGATATAGATATATGTGTATACACATAATCCACAGACGTAAACCAAAGCAAGTTATGAAATGAGGATTGTACATGTATATATGTATACACAACAGACAAATGTCCCGTAGATATGACATATGCACATAAATAGGCCACGTTATAGCTAATATGGGTAGACAAACAGACATGCACGAAAGGTGAATAAACCGCTGCCTTCCAAACCATTGGCCAGAAAATGACAGTCCAGCAAGTTCTACACTTTAAACATGCATATAGGTGTCCATTGCAGGACCCCAAAAATTGATCCATACATAGTGTCAACCGACATTGACACAAAATAAGTGACCTCAGCAAATACAATATAGCTGTACATGCAACAGTAGCAGGTGCAAGGGTGATGACACGTGTCGATAGAATGTATGACGTATGAACTGATATCCGGTGAGTGGGGAGTGCATATAAGTGTCTCCACACTTCAGTACCGCTCACATTAAACATGTGTAATGGGTACTGTAGAGGGTTGTCAGGTATGGGAATCATGGGTGTGTAGAAATGGGCCTAGGTGTTGTTTGGCAGAGATTTCGTAGTCCCGCCCCGTCGGAGTGATGTGGGTATAGCACACGCCTATATTCTCAATAATGGGGCAAACCATCCACTGGATATTGTGTAAACCATTTTGGGAATATGTAGTGCCCTATATCAGTGTCATGTAGGCGATTATCATGGATGGACATGCGTACGACCAAGATGGTAACCATAACTGGCTAACTGTCAGAATAAGACAGCTGCACTAAGGCATAGTACATGAATTCAAATAGGGACTATATTAGATATACCCCAGACAAAGTCAGAATGTTGTGAGAATACTGGCGTAGCCAGGAGTACGAATGTTATGAGTGTTACTAATCATGTAATGGAAATGTCAGTCACTATTATCTAATTGCACAGTTCGTAATGCCTTACCAGCAATTTACCAGAAAGGCACATTACTATGACAAATGTAACAAGGGCAAAGGTCAAACGGCAGGGCGTTTACCCATAATATGTACAGGTTAGGGGTATGAAGGTAACCTGTCCAAAATACATGTACAAAACTAGTGATACTAGGTGGACAGGTGAGAAGAAAGACATCAGGGCAAATGAGAAGACATGTACAAGTCATACGCATGTACTCCGACAAATGTGAATGACAATGTATGCCCTGTGAATGTCAATGCGGAAGGTTAATAGACACAAAAGTAATGTGTCCCTCAGGGTGTCATGCAGTGTCACCGTAACAATGTCCAGTCCCCCATACTCGTACGTGAGCTCTGCCACTGAGGGAAAGCGCAAATACCGGTGCACACATACGGTACATGATAGACTAATTAGTGTGGATAAACAGCTGTTGGCCTGTGTGAGGAATACAACTCTTTGGGTGGGTGTGTCCTGCAATATAAATGTAATGGCATGTGGCCTGTGATGCCGCCATACAGTGTGTGTATTGGTGTCAGAAAGTTGATATCTTGTATCAGACACATACTCCGCAACTGTACAGATTTACGCAGAATGTGCAGAGTTCTGCCTCATATGTTTGATGTGTTCCACGTAACATCAGTACCATTCTGGCACATTTCTGATAACTGAAGTCATGAAATAATGACAAACATGTGATTAAGACACCAAATCCGTCAGAAAAGCCATACTAATGCAAAACCTATTATTGTGTCAACTATCTACGTTTGTAAGAGCAACATGTCAATACTGCCCCTATGTGTCCCACTATCAGATAAGGCCTTGTCCAGAAGTCTGCTCTAGGAGGTGGAGTGGTATGACCAGAAACAGATACATGTGTGAGGAAACAGCATTATCGACTGCAAGATAATGCAGAAGGTATGAAATGCACTGCAGTAGGATGTACAGTACTGTCCACAGGTATGTGCTGATGACATGTCAAATGACACAGCAGTCTACATGAAGTACCTATAGGGCTGTCACCTTTACAAATGATGATAGCGGGACATACCCACAGCCATGCACACAGCACAAATAGACATACACACAGCAAAACTAGGTCATGATACATGAAGCGTCCGGCGTGTACGAGTACAGTAAGGATAGATGTCTGCCAAGACATACAGCAAACGCCTGTAAGGGCATGTAACACCGCCCGTAACATGGACATTGCATGGACAATGTTGGGATTTGCAACATACCCCATTGGTATGTGAAAGCTATGCAAATATGCGATACATGAAACAGTCAGCTGTCCATGCAAGAGCAGAGTTATGGGCAGAAAATAGATTTTATATATATATATATATATATATAGAGAGAGAGAGATACAGACATACACAGACACACACACACGTGGCAGGGCTGGTAATCGAACTTACATATTACTACCCTATCACACTACAGCATGACGCATTTACAGAACGCGCTACTGAGATTACTAAACACAGTAGACCCACAGGCATTCTACTAGGTGCGTGTCAACATCCGCAAAGACAAAGACATCAGCAGGATATATCCGTGGTGCGAAGCGTCTAAAAGCATAACCTGAGTCCCCAGGCGGACGGGAGAATGCACACACACACACCCACTTGGCAGACCTGGGCATCGAACTTACACCTAACTACCCTATCACACTACAGCATGACGCATTTACAGAACGTGCTACCGAGATTACTGAACACAGCACTCCCAGAGGCATACTTCTAGGTGGGTGACATCATCCGCAAAGGCAAAGACGCCGATAGGGAATGTATGTGTTGTGAGGCATGTAAAAGCATTACTGTGTCTCCAGGCAGCTGGAAACACAAACACAATTGGCAGGGCCAGGAGTTGAACATACACCTAACTACCTTATCACACTACAGCATTACGCATTTACAGAACGCGTTACCGAGATTACTGAACACAGCACTCCCAGAGGCATACTTCTAGGTGGGTGACATCATCCGCAAAGGCAAAGACGCCGATAGGGAATGTATGTGTTGTAAGGCATGTAAAAACATTACTGTGTCCCCAGGTGGCTGGAAACACACACACACACACACTTGGCAGTACCGGGAGTTGAACATACACCTAACTAACTTATCACACTACAGCATTACACATTTACAGAATGCGCTGCTGAGATTACTGAACACAGCACTCCCAGAGGCATACTTCTAGGTGGGTGACATCATCCGCAAAGGCAAAGACGCTGATAGGGAATGTATGTGTTGTGAGGCATGTAAAAGCATTACTGTGTCCCCAGGCAGCTGGAAACACGCACACTTGGCAGGGCCGGGAATTGAACATACACCTAACTACCTTATCACACTACAGCATTACGCATTTACAGAACGCGCTACCGAGATTACTGAACACAGCATTCCCAGAGGCATACTTCTAGGTGGGTGACATCATCCGCAAAGGCAAAGATGCCGATAAGGAATGTATGTGTTGTGAGGCATGTAAAAGCATTACTGTGTCCCCAGGCAGCTGGAAACACACACACACACACACACTTGGCAGGGCCGGGAGTTGAACATACACCTAACTACCTTATCACACTACAGCATTACGCATTTACAGAACACGCTACCAAGATTACTGAACACAGCACTCCCAGAGGCATACTTCTAGGTGGGTGACATCATCCGCAAAGGCAAAGACGCCGATAGGGAATGTATGTGTTGTGAGGCATGTAAAAGCATTACTGTGTCCCCAGGTAGCTGGAAACACACACACACACCTGGCAGGGCCGGGTGTTGAACATACACCTAACTACCTTATCACACTACAGCATTACGCATTTACAGACCATGCTACCAAGATTACTGAACACAGCACTCCCAGAGGCATATTTCTAGGTGGGTGACATCATCTGCAAAGGCAAAGATGCCGACAGGGAATGTATGTGTTGTGAGGCATGTAAAAGCATTACTGTGTCCCCAGGCAGCTGGAAACACACACACACACACAGCAGGGCTGGGAGTTGAACATATACCTAACTACCGTATCACACTACAGCATTACGCATTTACAGAACGCGCTACCGAGATTACTGAACACAGCATTCCCAGAGGCATACTTCTAGGTGGGTGACATCAACCGCAAATGCAAAGATGCCGATAGGGAATGTTTAGAGAGTGAGCAGTTTGCAAACATATTACTGTCCCAAGGTAGACGTAGACAAACACGGCAGTGCTGTCATCGGGCCAACTAAATATCTACGGAGCACTACAACACTAAATAGATATGGGATGCGCCACAGACAGTACACCCTTTGAGACAGCAACCAGTGTGTTCAATGTAGGCATCCATCGTGACATTGAAAATGGACATCTGTTGCCTGGATGACCACCATGGCTATACAGGATGTCAATGGCCATGCCCACATGCTTAGTATCACATGTCTGTTTGGAATGTACTGTGTGTCCATCTACACAACGGCGTACTGGGCATGCTCACACACTTAGCAGTTGCAAAGGGCCATCTAGCATGCACACAGAGTCTAATCACGGAAGGGCGCAGTGTGGAATGTACTGTGTGTCCATCTACACAACAGCATACTGGGCATGCTCACACACTTAGCAGTTGCAAAGGGCCATCCTGCATGCACACGGAGTCTAATCACGGAAGGGCGCAGTGTGGAATGTACTGTGTGTCCATCTACACAATGGCGTACTGGGCATGCTCACACAGCAGTTGCAAAGGGCCATCCTGCATGCACACGGAGTCTAATCTCGGAAGGGCGCAGTGTGGAATGTACTGTGTGTCCATCTACACAATGGCGTACTGGGCATGCTCACACACGTAGCTGTTGCAAAGGGCCGTCTTGCATGCAGATGGAGTGTAAACATGGAAGGTCTCAGATTGGACTGTACCGTGTGTCCATCTTCACAACCGTGTACATGGACTGTACTGTGTGTCCATCTACACAACAGCATACTGGGCATGCTCACACACTTAGCTGTTGCAAAGGCCTGTCCTGCATGCAGATGGAGTGTATACACAGAAGGGCACAGTACAGAAGGGCACAGGAAGGTATAACTGTCCTCACGCACAGGACGGTCACACATGCAGCGGCCTGTACACACACAGCTGCCATCACAGCTGTCACAGGTGCAGGTCACACACGTACACACTGCAGTGTACACTGTAGCTGTCAAGTCAGCACCATGTCATCGGTGCAGCACTACACAGCCTTACAGTACCACAACACCATGTGACACATGACCACTGGGCTGTACAGAGGTGTACACCAGCTGTGCAGAGTACACATGTACCAACAGGGATCCAACAGGTGTTATGCATTGCAATGATACCAGTATACATACACAGGTCGGCTCATGACATACCACGGCCCTTACACAGCTGTGATACCTGACTGTTGCTGTACATCAATGAACACAAGTCTGGATATGTCATACATGTGACTGTGTGGATGTGTGCATGGACTGCACACACAACACATACATACATAGCCTGTGATGTACCTCGTGCATAACAGTGGCCTAATCAATGCTACACACGCGAATGGAAGGTGGGCCCATGTCTGTTGAATGCCCACACTACAGGGGGTAGCAATGTTGACCGGGACACATACCCTTGTACTGGTCGCCTGTGGCACCCGTGATATCATACCACAGTCCATGTGTTATGTATGTCAACACACATGTCCAACAATAGCAATGCATACAAACATGGCAACAGGAGACACATGAGACATCTGTACTGTGCATGCAGCAACCATGCATGTGCAGTGGCCGATGTCCGTACCATAGTTGCACCAACCTACGACATGCAGTCGCAATGCAGACCCATCATTGACACCTGTATACGGTGACATACAAACAGCACATATGGAGGGATGTGTGTACATAACGTGGTGTACCACCTATGTAGATGTATGTGTGCAGGGGGTGGCTCACAGTTGTGTCACACACCATCCTATCATGCCATGTGCAAACAGTACGCTATGTCACTGTTACGTGACAGTGCTGACATAATGCATACACAGCGGTCAGGTGTTACCAACTGTATGTCACATGGCACCTGTAACACCTACAACCTCCCGTGTGCATATAGCAGCACATTTGCCAGATATAGCGTCGGTACACATAATGCAATCAATACCGCTGCATGTCTATCAAACGTGTCATCATATGGCAGGTGTATAATTCCCAGTACTGCCATGTGTGTCTGAATGTGTGACCATAGATGCCACATATCGCAGGGAATATGTCCCAGTTGTTACACATCCTTGTACACCGTTGTAGAGATCTGTACATACGTCAGTGTGGGAAGTATGACGTCGGCCGGTGTGGTGCATCACACACGTCGGCTGTCCGTATACACATGTGTGGTCACCACAGTGTGTGTGTGTCTGTATGTATGTGTGGTGCTTGGTGTGAGGGTGTATGCTAATATACGGTGAGAAATGATCACTAACCCCACGTGGTGACTAACCCGTAATGGTGATGCATTGCACTACCCTGTTGATGCCATAGATACCAGCCATAGTGGCTACCTGTGCATGTTCCTTCTCTGTGACACATCATGTGGGTGCATAGTACTGTGAGGGTGATGACCACATAGGCAAGGGTCCCCATCTGCACACTATGGGGTATGCATTATAGTGGTGTACACCCCGTGAATGTGGCCATGTTCCTGTACTGTTACAGGGTCCTACTGCTGCAGAGTGTGGCCTTCAGCTACCAAGTGTCACCTCACAACATCATTGGCCAGACCGCTGCGTACAACCCCTGCACCATGTCACCATACCTATAATGTGTCCTGCTATGTATGTCACATCTCTGTCCAGTGTAGCCTGTGGCACTGACCACATGCATCAGGTGCAGTATATATGTGTAGACATCTGTGTCATGTTGGTGTTTCCAACAGTCAGGTTGAGGGTACATGTAGCATGCTGATATTGCCAGACGTGCCTGTGAGCAATCCACAGTTACACGTGGGGACTGCTACCTGTAGACACATGCAAGTACACCATAGGAGGGAACCAGGGTATCACAACCAACATGGTGCTACAGATGTAACCGAGACACATACTGTGAACACATCACAATGCATGCTGCACCTGCACTGCATGGTATGACCGGTGCATGCCGACAGTACACAACCTATGTCACATGCACATCTCTCAGTATACACACACAAGCACTGCAACATACACATTCCTCACTATGCATACACAGGTAATATTACATACACCTCTCACTATGCTGTTCACCCTGTGCATCAGAATATTTGTGCATAACCCTGCACCGAAGGTGTGGATGACAGGGATGAGGCACAGGCTTCATCATATGCACAGGGTGATATGTTTGCCAGGGGCATAGGCTGCACCAATGGATAACATCATGTGTGTGTGTAAGGGCTGGTGAGTTGACTGGACATGTCTGTGCAGAATGCATGTGGATGTTGTGGAGCCCTACCGTTGTGTTTGCTGTGTGCGTGTATGTGTGTACACAGTTCTGCCATTTGGGAGGCCTACACGGGGTATAATTGATAGCCCCAGATTGTACAGAGCAGGTTGTACAGCTCACTGTGTCCATCCACGGCCACATGACCTGTGCCTACCTGGGGTTGCAC
>NC_056744.1:1526071535-1526123725 GCF_019279795.1 Protopterus annectens
AAATTATACAATTTTTATGTAAAAGTGTGCTGTTTATGTATTTTATTTTGTTGATAAATATGGCTTCCTGCATTTTTTCTCAGAGCTGAAAATCCCTGTAATGACATCATGAAAAACTGCACTCACAATGACTCAGTACCTAAACTTATGAATAAAGTACAGTCTTTTCGTGATAAATGCATCAGTAGTGCATTCTTACTTCCTAGAAAGACAAGCTTTCAACTAGGAAATTTAACATGTAAAGATGCAGTAGTGAAACCAAGGAAGTAAATTGATTTTTCTTTTCCATAATCCTTTACAGTCATTTGTAAAGCATTGTTCAGTTGCTATCATAGCATCATTTTATGGGTGTGAGTATTAAGATAAAGGTGAGTAAAGAGAGAAATTAAAAAAAAAATCAAACTGTATACTACAATCTTAATTTTTTACAGCTTTAACATAAATAATATAACAAGAAATAAAATTAATTGTAAAATAAGGATGTTTCCAAAAGTGAGCAATACACTTTAAGCTGTTGAATCGTAACAGATTTACTGGGTGAAATAAAAACTACTATCAGCCAATTTAACAAAATGCTTTTTTACAGGAGGTCAAGCCCCTTCAGCAACCCCTATATAGGGGATAACCTCCCACACTCCACCAACTTACACAAACCAACTCTGAGGCATCATAACAGTGGAAAAAATACAACTTCAGAGTTCACCAAAAATTAATATTTTTTTTCTTCCAATGAACCGCATTCATAGTAAATGCCTTTAATGAACCAATTGAATTCCTTTATCAACTGTATTCCTTCAGGGGGTTATTCTTTAATGCTGACAGTAGCATCCAATGGCCATAAACAACAATTAATAATAATAATAATAATAATAATAATAATAATAATAATAGTAATACAGAAATAGGAGAAACCACTCTTATTACCCCTTCTTTTCAACAATCCCTACAAAAATAGTACTTAGCATTTTTTTCATATTCAAAGTCTCTACATAGACAGACAGTGTGCTTCTATTGTCTACTGACCCCCAGCAACTGTATATCTGAAATAAAAATGATTTGCTTTTAGTCTAAATACATTGCTGCTGTTGGCTAAGTTTAACAAAGTTTAACAAACTACGTGACAAAATATGAAAATTCACTTATGGCTGCACCTCCCTTGACTTTAATGTAGCAGCAAGCTTCATAAAGGAATTCTATACCCATTTACAAAAAATCATAGAGCCATCAGTCCCTACCAGAACCAAGTATCATGGGGAGTTAAAAAACAAACCACCATGGCAGTTTACTTCCATAAATAAGTTATACAACAAAAGAAATAAACAACTTAAATTATTTTGTAGATCAAAAACCCATCTGTTCAATGATAATACCAAACTCATTATTAAAAAAATGAAGAATACTATTAGGTCCACTAAAGGAGACATAATTAAAAATCCTTCTTTAGCTATGTAAAACAATGAGTTAAAAGGTCACTGAAAAACCAATCAGTAAAAACAAAATGAAAACTCCAGCAAAGCTAGAACTTCCACTGAGTGACCTCCCAAACCTCTTGTATCAGAGAAATGAAAACAAATCCACAAGGACCACAGTACCCTAAAGTAAAAATGAAAAACAAAAAAAACAAACCACCACGGACAGTCAATAACTTTTGTCAAGTGTCTTTTTTTTTGTTTTTCATTTTTAATCTTGTATCAGAGGCACATGGGATATATGCATATGATCCTTATGAACATCAGGTGTTTCAGCTCATTGGCTATTCTGAATGCCCATGACTTGTTTCGACATTTTAATGGACAATTTCAGGGCAATAAAGCCAAACCCCACTAGTTGCGCATATGCATATTTCGGCCTTGTTATGAGCTTGTCAGCACAGTGCAAGCAGAGTGTTTGACTAAGCATTAGAAACACAGGGCTGTTATACCCAGCTGATGTCCATTATCATTAGGGTCACTGCAAAAATATCCCAAACAACAAACTAAAACAATGAGTTAGAAAGTCACTGAAAAACCAATCAGTAAAAACAAAATGAAAACACCAGGAAAGCTAGAACTTCCACTGAGTGACCTCCCAAACCTCTTGTATCAGAGGCACATGGGATATATGCAAATGATCCTTATGAACATCAGGTGTTTCAGCTCATTGATGATTCTGAATGCACATGACTTGTTTCATCGCTTAAATGGACATTTTCAGGCCAATAAAGGCAAACCCCACTAGCTGTTTATATGCATATTTTGGCCTTATGACCTCATCAGCACAGCACAAGCAGAGTGTTTGACTAAGCATTAGAAACACAGGGCTGTTATACCTAGCTGATGTCCATTATCATTAGGGTCAATGCAAAAATATCCCAAACAACAAACTAAACAATGAGTTAGAAGGTCACTGAAAAACCTATCAGTAAAAACAAAATTATTGGCCTGAAATTGTCCATTAAAATGACGAAACAAGTCATGGGCATTCAGAATCACCAATGAGCTGAAACACCTGATGTTCATAAGGATCATTTGCATATATCCGATGTGCCTCTGATACAAGAGGTTTGGGAGGTCATTCAGTCGAAGTTCTAGCTTTGCTGGAGTTTTCATTTTGCTTTTACTGAATTCTTTAGCTACGTAAGAAAACTAAAACAAAAATACCCTGCCTTACTTAGAACATGTAATGGAGCCTCCTATTCTGACCCAACTAACATTGCCAATATTTTAGTTTACAAATGTTGTGCCAATGTCCCCCCAGGGACTTCTATTCAAAGTCCTGAAACATCTGAATCTCCTACTCTCTGAATTATCTCCAAAGATCATTTGCTGAAAGACTTAACCAAGATCAGAAATACTTCCTCCATGTGACCGGGCAATATACTTGGTTGCTTAATTAATACTTTTAAATATGCCCTTGCAGACACAGTCCTCAAACTGTTTAACTCAAGCTTAGCTACTGGTTTAGTCCCTGATAAATGGGGCACAGCAGTTGTGATGCCCCTCCATAAGTATCACCTTATAGCCAACATGGTTAATTATAGACCTATCATCCTTACATGTCCCATGTGAAAAGTCATGGACATATTATACTGACTTTATAAATAGTGATATCAACAATTTTCTTAGACTTAACCCCCAACAATTTGATTTTGTGAAGGGTAGAGCCCATTTATTTAATCTTGTAAATATCTTCAAAAGGGTTACAGAGATTGTAGATGGTAGCCATGGAATGCCCATGGCTTATCTTAACTTGGCCAAGGTCTTTGACATCATTGCTCATGCTGACATAATGCAAAATCTAAATGTTTCAAAAGTTTAACCTTATGTGGTAAGATGGATTGCATACTGGCTAAAAGATAGAACCAACACACTGCAATTTACAGGTGCCTCATTAAAAAGTAAGAAAGTGACCCTCAGAATTCTGAGATGGGCCTCCTATCTTTAAGACATCACCTAAACCTTTCTTTTTCTGTTTATTTAAAGCCATCCCTATCACCTCTAGCACTTATTTGTGCATATTATTACTACTTTTAACCAAATTTTTTTTTCACAGTTATTATATCCCATGTGCCTCAAAACCGAGGTGGAATCCTTCAAAGCCCCCGGGCCTGTGGAAAATATGGCCCAGACCACAGAATCCTTTCTAAACACATTCTATGAACACCTTCAGGAATGCATGGATCATGCAATCCCAAACAGAACCAAGACCCAATCCTCCAAAGGCAGGCATCCTGTCTGGTGGACCCCAGCCATAAACAAACTATACAATAGAAGGAGGAAGCTATTACATGATAGAGCAAAATCCCAAAAAGGGAAGGCATCTCTGATCAGTATTAGCAAAAAACTACAGACACTCATAAAATCGTCTAAGGCCAGCTTCGAGAGAAAAATTGCACAGGACACTAAGGATAATCACAAGGCTTTCTTTAGTTATGTTAGGAACCTGGGTGGGAATTCCCAGATATGCTCAGAATTAGTCCAAAATGACAAAAAATATACCGAACCCACAGACATTGCCAACATCCTAGCTGACAGGTTCAGCGCAAATGTCTCCCCCCCTTCCCCACCAAAAGGGCAAATATTTATCCCAGCAGAGTGCTGCCCCCCTGACATCTCAGATGCTCAGGTAAGAGCTGCCCTCTCCAAAGCAAAAAACACAGCATCAATGGGACCAGACAGTGTCCCGGGCGGCATCCTACATGAACTCCAAGAAGAACTAAACTCAAAACATAAAACTACTGTTCAATCTCAGCTATACTACAGCATATGTACCCAAAGAGTGACGTACAGCAACAGTGGTCCCTCTCCACAAAGGTGGTGCCTCAACGGATCCTGGAAACTATCGCCCCATAAGCCTGACTAGCTTGGTCTGCAAAGCTATGGAAAGGATCATCATGGACCTCATAAATAAAGATATTGGGGACCTACAGACACTGGATCCTACCCAGTTCGGCTTTGTTAAGGGCAGATCCTGCCTCTTAAACCTGGTTGATTTCTTTGAAACAGTCACCAAGGCCATTGACGAGGGGAAGGTGGTCCACACAGTCTACCTGGACCTCGCAAAAGCCTTCAATACAATACTCCTCTCGGGCATTATAGATAAGCTCACCAGCTTAAATATAAACCCCTATGTCACTAGATGGGTTGCAAACTGGCTCAAGGACAGAACCCACATGGTTAGAATTGCTGGAGTCATGTCAGACTCCAAACCAGTTACAAGTGGCGTCCCACAAGGCTCAGTCCTGGGACCTCTCTTGTTCGGTATATATTTCTCGGAGGTACAGGCCAACATGGAAGGACTGTGGCTGACCAAGTTTGCAGATGACTGCAAACTGGGCGCCATAATCGACTCCCCACCCGACACAAGCATCCTACAAAAGGGCCTCATAGAAACAGACAACTGGTGCCAGAGCCATGGCCTCAAGCTAAACGCCAAAAGTGTATAGTCATCCCTTCGCAAAAACAAAGTGCCCACAAATTACCACATAGATGGTAATCCATTAAGCAATGAAGAAGTAATTAGGGACCTGGGGACCCAAGTTGACAGCAATCTCTCATTCGACAACCACGTGGCCAAAGTGGTTAGAAAAACATTTTATATAGCCCACCTAATCATGAAGGGATTCACATCTAGATCAGGGGAGGTCATCGTGCCTCTTTACTTATCCCTCATCAGGCCCATAATTGAGTACAATGCCCCTTTTGGGATGTACCTTACCAGACACCTGCAGCAACTGGAAAGACCCCAAAAATACCTCACCAAGAGGATCAAAGGGCTCAAACAAATGCCATATGCTGCCCGGTTAAAGAAACTCCAGCTCTATTCAGTGGCATACCGCCTGCTCAGAGGTGATCTGTGCCTGATGTATAAAGCCATGTCCAACCTGGAATTAATGGACATGCTGCACCTCAGAAAATCCAAATCCCATTGAGCTACGCGCTCAAGAGACTTGAACATCAGCACTGAAATAAATAGGACATGCTGGAGGGACAGATTCAAAACCCAGAGGCTCCCTTCACTCTGGAATAAAATCCCAGTCCAGGTTAGGCAGAGTCCCTCATTGACTCTCTTCAAGAGGAATCTTGATGAGTGGATGGGAGATCGTAGATTTACTCCTGGTATCACTTCTGTGTCGCTGTTAGACAGAGGCACAGTATACTAACCTCGAAAAAGGACATAGCAAAATTCATTTAAAATGGGTGACGAAAGCCAAACACACTCTGGCTAGGCTTGTAAATGCCCTAGGGCAGATAGCCTAGTATGAACCTATGAACCTATGAACCTATAATGGCATCTGCATATGTTAACAGAAATGGAATTCTTAACCCTTCAGGTGTTATAAACTCCACTTGTTCATTTTGTAATTTAGTTCACATACTATCACATTCATAACTAATTCAAAGAGTACAACACTCATTGGATATCCCAGTCTTACACCACTCTTTATATGCACCTCTTGGCTTAACCAGCCATTTGCAAGTATTTTTCTTAATTATTACTATGAGTTGATATACATAGTTACCTAACTTTCTCACTTATATTATGTTCTTTTATTACTATCCATAAGATTTCATGTCCAGTTGTGTCAAATGCCTTATTAAGATCTATCATAATTTTCGCTTCTTCTCTTCTATTCATAATATCATCCATAATGTCTCTAATTATCATTAATAATCCTTGACAACCCTTCTGTTTTACACTATATATGCTATGTTCCATAATATTTTCCATTTTCTTTCAAATCGGTTTTGTATTATTTTCTTAAAGTTCTTATAATCTTTATTATTCAATAGTATAGGGCTCTGATTTTTAATTGTCTTCTGTTTTCCTTTTTACATATGAATTTATGCATTCTAGTACATAATTCTTTATGCATAAAACCTTCATTTAACATTCATTCAAAATCTTTAAAAATAATTTTTTGCCGGTCCCTTAAATTTTTATACATTTCCTACCCTATTCCATCTGGTCCTGCAGCCAAATCTATAATTAGTTGTCCTAGTACTTTATCTAGCTCATTTAAAGAAGCCACTTTTTCTGTTTATTCTATATTCCTTTTTTTTAACTTTCCATGTTTTTCACTACCTTCTTGTTTTCTTTCCTGAGTTCTTTCTATTTCTCATTCTACATTTTTATTTCTAGTTTTTCTTCTTTCTTTCTTTCCTAATCTGCTTATGTAACTCAATACTTCTTCTCATTCTCCTTGTAAAAAATAAGCGTGCTTATATAACAATTCTTGTATTTTTCTCTGGACTTCTTTTGTATAATTTTTTTTCTTTGCCAAAGTATTTTCGATCATTATGTTTAAAATATTCCAATGCATCATTATATATTCTTTTATATTTTTTCTTTCTCTACTTTTCTCACATCATATAGCCATTGTAAAAACATATATTTTTTCTTACATATCATCCATCACTCAGACCATTTTTTTAATAAAATGTTCTCATAGTAATGTCATCTATACATAACTGTATTACAAATCTCTTTCCTTTTTCATTCCATGCTTTCTCATTTATCCTTTTTATTCCTTTGCCCATTTTATTTCCTATATCTCTAGCCGTATTGCAAGATAAGAAAATCCTTTTCATCTACCTTCCCTTTTCCTATAATTAACTTTCTGATACTATAAAATAATCTATTTCAGTTATATACATATCCCATTTGTAAGTTTATGAATTCTTGTCCCAACGTTTTTACTTACCACATCTTTTAACTTCTAACATTTTTGTGTATCATTTTCTTTCTTTTTATGCATGCCTCTTAAATCCCAGTTAAAGTATTTTGTTATTATAACATTCATATTTATTATTACAGTCTAAAATCTGATAAAATAATCTTCCCCTTTTTTTACAATTGGTATAAACATATAATGTTATAAATCTTTATACTTGTCATTTTCATTTTAAATCTATAATGGTTAATCTTCACATTTTGCTAAAGTTACATCTAATATCTTTACAGTATTTCTACATAATATGGCTATTCTAGAACATCCCTCAATTCCCAAATTCAAGATTATTATTCCTCTCCATAGTTTCTATGTTTATAATTTTTTTCATTTGCTAAACATCTTGTGTAATATAGTTACATCTACATCACATGTATTACACCACTCCAAAATCCTTTGTCTTCTTACTGCATTCTTAATATTATTCACATTTATAGAAAGCACCCTAAAATTTTAATTTTCCCTTTTCCTTAGATTCATGGTTTCAGACATTCATAGCTAATTACTAGACTAGCTTTCTTAATAGGACAATCTGAGTCTAGGCAATTTCCCTTCAAAAGATGAGACTCAAACACTGTACCTTGTGTCTGTGAAAACACCTTACCCTTATATCAAGCCACAATAATTAGCTGTATATATTCTTTTTATCAGTTTCCTTTGTTTTTTTATTTACATTTTTTTTCTCCATTACCTTTTACCAACATAATTCTTTTTTCTTTTGCTACCTCCAAATTTATGTCTTCTTCATCATTAATTTCAGAACCTTCTTCTATGTCCTCTTTATTACTTTTTATCATCAATTTTCTTCTATTTTTCTTCTATTTCTACTACTTTTAGTGTTTCTTCGCTTCATTCATTTTCCTCTCCTATTTCTTTTTCTTTTTCCTTACTCTTATTTTCATTTCTGAACTCGATCCATAAATGTCCAATTTTGTTACATTTATAACATTTCAATTCACATCTGTAGACATCGTGTCCCATTTCCCCTCAAATATAACATTTTGTTTTGTCACAGTTACTTATCAAATGTCATTCTTTTCCACAGGGAAAACATGTTTTGGGTTGTTCCCATTATTTTACAACACCCCTATTTCCATCCACATGTCTCTTGCTAGGTATATGTATATTTTTCTCTTTCTATTTTTAACACAATATTGCAATCCCTGCCACCAGTCCATAAACCCCTTTTATCATAAACATTTGCAATGCCCAGTACTTCTTTACATAATGTTTTTAAATGTCCTTACAAAGTCTGTCTTTTTACCTCTATTTGAAATTACACATTCATTTTCTTTATTGCTTCCCTGTTAAATGCTTTTGCCACATAAATATTCTGTAGATTAAAGTCTTTCTTTTTTTCATACTCTCTAAGAAAAATTTCCATTGAAAAAAACAGTCTCAAATATAATGTCACAAAATGCCTCTTTGTAATAAGAAAAAATGATCTTACCTCGTGAACTTGTGTACCAAAGGAAGCTATTAAACTGCCCCACACTTCATACCTGTCCATTTTCTTGCCTTCTTTACTCTGAATCCTTACTTTGTACTTCCATTTTTGAATTTCATCTGCCTTCTTTTCATCTGGTCCACTTTTGCCTTCTTTAACTTTCTCTTCTTATGTTTTCTTTTGCATCTCACCACTATTTTTCAGGATTATGCTCTACATCCTCCTTTTGTCTTTTCTACATAATGTCCAAACAGGAAACATCTCCTTCATTTCCTGGTTCATTCTGCACCAACATTTCTTTAAGTAAATCTTTTGGAAACAATCCTGACTGAAGGGTTGTAATTATACATCTATCATTTGCTGACTCATCTCCATGAAACAGATCTCTTTGAAACATTTCCTATGAATCCTGCTAAATTCTCCTATCCTAATATTTGCTTTCTCCTCCATTGCTTTCACCACTAAATCATCTACTTCTCTCTCCATCTGCCTCCCTGTTTCTCCAGGCCACCTCTGCACCTGAAATGGAAACAGGAAGTGCTCCTTCAAAACAGGTCCCACTCACAACAATGATGAATAGGGGAAGTTCCCATCTGACCTAGCTAAATTTCCCCTAGTAATAAAAATATCACCTTGGGTCTCCCGTGAAAAGAAGCTAATAGACTTGTAGGACTTAACTGGTTAACAAAAAGATAAATATTAAAATCATTATTTTTTGCAGGGGGCAAGCACATCTTTACCCCCATGTAGGGGGCTTCACTCCACACACCACCCTGTTAATTATATTTAGCAACTCCAAAATCCCATAAAATCAGGGCATATTCCTCAACCCCGATAACTGGGAGATCTTGCACACCTATTGTGTAGTGTATCAAAACTTCTTTTGTCAAAAAAATTCACACACATATATGTATGGGTGTAACTGTAATGATAGAACACACAACTAGTAGAAAAAAATTTTGTTTAATAAAGAGTGAATGCACAAATGAGTGAATGCTAATTTGAGTGAATCGCATATGTTTGAGTTTAGTTTTATATAGTGCAGGTAAGTGGGACTGTGCAGGAAAATGAATGTTTGAATGAAAATGTGGTGGTTGTGAAGATGCACAAGACTGTATTACAGCGACTGTGAATATGCAGGAGTTTGCAGGTTAGGGTTAGAAGAACAGTTAGGTAAGAGGATACAGTCAATGTTATCCATGGTTTGTGTTCTCTGATTTCTGTGTCCTTTTGTCTTGCTAGTGGTACTGATATGGCTAACTTAATGTGTAGGGTTAGGGTTAGAGTCAGGGGAAGTAGTAAGTAGTAGGGATAGGGTTAGTACACATGAGTAAGCTGGTGAAAGGGACAAAATTACTTGTGTGCTAAACCATAAATGTAATTCTATTCTTGTCTCTAATTTGAACACTAGACATTATGGTACTAAAATCTCTTTCTCTAATAGTATCACTACTACCAAGAAATACATGATATCGGTTTTGTAATTGTGATTTACTGATATAGGACTTTTTAGTGGGAGAGAAGTATGCAGTGTTTTGTGATTCAGTCTTATGAATCTTTCAGTGTTTTGTTTTTTCTTTTTCCCCCCCTAACATTTGTGATTCTCTCTCTCTATTATGAGTATATATATATATATATATATATATATATATATATATATATATATGGATCACTGTCACTTTGCCGACTATCCAAATCTCTGTAAGCAATATGGCCTAAACCATATTGCCGAAGAGATGAATAGCCAAAAAAGTGACACTGATAGAAAATAACTTACCTGTATGTTTTTGCAGGGGGGCAAGCCCCCCTACACCCCCCACACCCCCCTTCCTTAAATATACCAACTCCGAGATCGCACTACAGTGAGGAAAATGGCAAATCCCAGTTCCTCACTATACCGTGATCGCAATACACTTTTGTCGCCTGTTTAAATCTTTGGCAATATGGTTTCGGCCATATAGCCTTCGGAGATTTGAATAGTCGGCAAAGTGTCCAGATCCCATATATATATATATATATATATATATATATAATATATATATATATATATATATATATATATATATATATATATATATATATATATATATATATATATATATGTATATATACATATATATATATATATATATATATACATATATATATATATATATATATATATATCCATACACATACACAGGAATCAGTTAAATAGTATCAATAGAGACAGGCTTTTACAGCAGTCCACAAATTTTGATGAAAACAGCCTAATTAATAACTCCAACAGGCTTGTTAATGCATATGTTATTAATACCTTGAAATCAGGCAACTGGTTGGCTGGGTCTATATCACCACATCAAAATGTGAATTCTCTGAATATGAAAACATCGAAACGTAAATAGCGAAATAAAAAAGTACAAATGGCCACTTCTGCAGATTATTTCCAGGGAAAAAATTTGCTCGGCAGACCAACACCAAAACAAACTCTCAAACCCTAATCAAGAGGGGGGCTATACTCCTCACGCCCCCCCCCCCCAACTATTAATACCAACTCCAAGATTACTATACAGTGGAGAAAAGGGAAAATTCCCATTAATGGTCAAGCAATTTTTCCCTGGGAAAAAATTTACAGACGTGGACATTTGTACTTCTGGTATTTCACTCTGTACGTGTCTATGTTTTTGTATTCAAAGAATTTATGTTTCAATGTGGTGATATAGACCCGGTTTGGTAATTGTGGTCAATATGAAAAGCAGACAGTATATCAGGGCTTTGATTTCTCATAGTGTTGTTATAACAACTGAACAAGCAAAATTTTGGGGCAATTTCTTTTGGGATTCAAGAAAAATAGTGGGCAATACAAGACTCTGTCTCATGGTGATAATATACCTTTGAGGTGTTTTTCTTGTGGTTGTTGCCCTGAAATTTGCACTTGTGAGCTACTTTTGCTGTGCTTTTACATTAATAAATTCCAGGATAATCTACCTTGTGGTAGAAGGTGTTTATTGGGTCTGTCTAAGTTGGGAAGCACTCCAGGGAGCTCAAAGTGTGATTGTTAATTGGCTAGAGGGCATAGGAATCAGTTTTCAAGCTTTTTTTCTGCTATAAATCAAAATGAGTTTGCACAGGAGTGCCCTCCACACAGTGGTGGTTAGTGGTGCCCTATTTAATAAAAAATAGTACCTAGACAGTAAAATTTCCACATAAAGTTAGGATTAGGTCCAAAACCTTTTAAACAGTGTGACATTGCATGGAATTAAACTACACATAGAATAGCACTGCCATATCCTAACACTATATAACATCTTGCCCTTAACCCAGCAACTACCCTAGGAGACCTCTATTAAAACCCAGTCATTAATCCTAAACAGCCAACTCTATAACATGTCTGGACATATCATTTCTAAATGCATCTGTGGCCATCTTGGTAGATTTGGGCATCCTAAGGCAATGTAGCATGCAATCTCTTACACCTTAAAGCAATGAAGCAATTGTCTAATTTACTCAGACAGACAAATAATCATTAAAAATACAACACAGCATGTGAGAGATAAAATTACATAACTTCTTTGGGGGCAGAAATCTTGCATACTAATGAGGTTGTCAAAAATACCCACACTACACCCCTTACACACATTGTTCACCACACACACACACACACACGCACACACATGCGCGCACACACGCACACACACGCACACGTGCCCGCACACACACACATACACACACACACACACACACACACACACACACACACACACACACACACACACACACACACACACACACACACACACACACACGTGCGTGCACACACACACATACACACACACACACACACACACACACACACGCAGGCACGCACACACGCACGCACACACTGTCTTATGTTGAGGTGCATGAAACTTTCCCAAATTTGAAAGACCTCCAAAGCCACCTAACAGCAACACTGATCCTCAGCAGTTACTATAGTACACACCAAAAGCAACACCAAACATTTCACATAAGCCTGCATCTAATGGTCCCGCAACAGCAAAGCTCTTAAGGCAACCATAAACTTTACCGAATATTACTGTCATTAGGGGACTCCATTGTGCAAGACATAGAAGCCCCACTCACCAGGTTATACAAGGAAAAGATAACAGTTGCCTATTAGAGCCAGGATCTGCAATATAACTCATTCACTCAAGTCACCACACCCCAGGTACCAATATGATTCTGTCATAGTCTATGTGGGTGGAAATGACCTGAGACATACCTCAATACTATATATGAAAAGAGACATAATGGATGTCTCACAATAAATGTCTCCGACAGATATGATCTTTAAATTGAGTAGCATTTTACCTTCACCAATGATGATGCCACAGTATGAACATAAATGACTAATTTTAATACTTGGCTTACTTACTGGTGTCACTACAGGGGATCCAATATCTTTTAGCATGGGAAGACAAGGTTAATAGACCATGTTGCTTTGCCAAGGATGGGCTGCACCTGTTCAGAGCTAAGCTTTTGGATGTTGGCTAAAACTTTATCAAGCCTTTTTTAGCCAATGCCAAAAAGATAAAACTATCAACATAGTGAAAATGTCTTCAAGCAACCTTAAGATGTTATTATTCAATGCTAAGGATCTAAACAAAAAAACTCCACACCATTCAAGCTGTCCTCACTCTAGAGAATGTAGACCTCTGTGCCTTGACCAAGACTTGGTTTAAAGCCATATAAAGTACTCTGGCAGTACAGGGCTGCAGTGCCTGGTACACATTTAGACCAACAACAGCACAGACTGGGGCCAAAGTTGGAGGTACCTCAATCTACATTAACAACAAACATACCTCCCAGTTGGTTAAACAGAATGGCACCATGGAGTTCATCTATGTGCAAGTCACCATTGATAAGGCCCCTCACAGTATAATTTCTAGCTATACGTCACCATCTATGCCCCTAGAGTCTCACAACTCCTACCTAAACCTACTAGAGGCGATTACTATCCAGTCAAGCACTGTACTTTAACTACCCCTGCCTAGACTGGGAAACTTACACTGCATCAAACTGACAAGGATTTTATTAACATAATCACCCAGAAACAGAGAGTGCACACTCCAACCAGAGGATCAAATATACTGCATTTGGTGAGAGTGTTACACCCCCCCCCCCTGCCATGTCATGTCCTCACTAGTAAGGTTGGATTACAAAGCTGTCTTATTTTAAGCAAAAATCAACCTGGAAAACCCAGCTAAACCAGTAACAGGAACTATTCTAATGCAAACTACATCCTACTATTTATTTATTTTTATTTAACATTTGTTTACAGGGAAAGTCCAACTTGGAACAAGCCAATTTTCAGTGGAGGCCTGGGAAGAAATGCTCCAGATGCATGTATTTATCTAAGTAACAGTCTGTCAAAACTCAAAGCTCCTTCAACCCCCAGACCACAGCTACCTATGCAGAATGATTCACAAAGTCCCTACAGAAACCTGTAAATGCTGCAAAGAGGCTGTCATACCCACCAGAAGTAAACTGAAAACAAATACTAAAAATAAATCTTACTGTTGGAATCCTCACCTAAACATGGCCAAAATCAGGAAGATCAACTCCCTTAAAGAAAAGTTTTGTCTTACACAACTAAACAAGAAACTAAGAGACTAATTAAGTCCAATAAAGCCAACTACAAGGCCAAGATAGCTTTGCAGGCTAAGGAATCCCCAGGCCTTCTTCAACTATGACCAGAAGCTTAAAGGCAACACAGAGAAGTGTGCTGAAATGGTGATGAATGGCACCGACTTCACTGATCAGTGTGATGTAGCAAATCTACTGCCTGATAAATTCAGCTCAAACTATAAACAAGAACATTGGCAATCTAAAGATACTGGACCCATCCCGATTTGGGTTTTTTTTTTGTTTTTTTTTTTAAAGAGAAGGCTGTGCCTACTTAAATTGGTAGACTTCTGTGAGTGGGTCACCAAGACAATGGACAAGGGCAAAATAGAGCATACTGCATACCTTGCCATGGCCAAAGCTCTCTTATCTAGGTATAAATCTCAAATCTCTACATAACTTGATGAATTGTTGGCTGACTCACAGACAGAACGAAAGATGTCAGGATTGGTGAGACCACCTCCACCAAGAGAACAGTCACCAGGGGACTTCAGGGCTCCATGTTAGCCCTGCTTCTGTTTGGCATGTATTTCTTGCAAGTCAGTGTTAATGTTCAAGGCCTCTGGCTCACCATGTTCACAGATGACTGTAAATTGGGAGCTATTACAGATACCCCAAGACACCAATATCTTGCAAGAGAGTTTAACACAAACAAATGACGGTCAAACTCATGGCCAAAATGCAATTATAATGCCATTTGGGAAACTATCAACCTAAGTTAATTACTCCATTGATAAAACACTCCTTAAGAACTGCCCTGTAGTAAAGAACCTGGAAACACATTGTAGACAGCAATCTGGGCTTTAACCAACACATACTTAAGATAGTAAAAATCATTCTATGTCACCCAACTTTTAGGTAAAGATATGACATCCAGGTCTAAGGAAGTTATAGTACCTCTCTAACTGACCTGTATCAGACCCATCATTGAGTACAGTGACCGATTTAGCATCTACCTAACCAGACACTTGCAACAGCTGGATCACCCACAAACGTTTATCACCAGGATAATTCAGGGCATGAATATCCTGTCGTACATTGATCACCTAAAGGCTCTGTCTCAGTATTCAGTCTCTTATATGCTGCAAAGAGAGGATCTTTGCCTGGCTTACAGGGCTTCCTCAGACCCAGCTATGATGGATCTGTTGCACATGCACAAAACCACTAGATCTAGGGATCTGAAATTCACTTGTTACATAAACAGAACATGCTGAAGAGACAGGTATGCATCACAAAAGATTCTTGCAGTATAGAATAGGCTCCCCATCCATGCAGAACAGTGTCCATCCCTGACCCTATTCAAATGAAACCTTAACAACTGGATGGGATAGCCTAAATTTAGCCCTGGTCTGGCGCCCATGTCCATTATGGACAGAGGCTGTCAATAAGAAAAGAGTTATCCTAATACCTCCCCACACAAATAAATCCTTAGTTACCTCCTGAATAATATGCCCAATATAGACGCCTATAATATTCAGGATCCAAATGGGTTTGGAGTTCATGGCTAGGCTTGTAAGGACTCTTGTGGTCATTAGTCTAGTAACAACTAGCGTTGCCAACTTTTCATATCAAAAATTATGGACATGTATGTGAAAGCAAAATAATTTTGGTACCCAACATGCAAAATGTTGCTTAATGTTTAGAACCATTAGTCTGTCTCTGACATTATTTCTCTTAACTGCAACTTGCATTTCTTACTTTTTTTCTGGCTGTAAACTGTAAGCTTTTGCACTTTCCCATGGTACAAAATATACCCATGAGTAAGTTTTGTCCTGTAGAATCTCACACTACTACGAATAAATACTTTGGGCATTTGAAACGGTGGCAACCTTAATTATTATTCCCATTTTAATTCACATGCATACTTTATCCGAATAAACACATTTTTAGGGCACTGTCATCTAGTACAGATGCTTTAGAGGTGCAACTGTCAGCTCTGTTTAATTTTCAGGGACATCCCTAATTTGAGGTAAAAAATGTGTTCCATCCCTCCTAAAACTGGTTATTTTAAAGGTGATATGTTACAGTCGTCACATACTGATAATCATTACAGTTGCATACTCCTTTTACTCCAGAAAGCATATCTGAATTTACATTGTTAATTATACATCGTCATCATCAGCTCCCTTTTTCCCATTTTTCTACTTGGGGTCAGGGTATCATGTTAACTGTTGCCAGCTCTCCCGATTCAGTGCCACACTCCTGCCTTCTTCAACACTCATGCTTGACTGTCACAGATCTTCTTTCACACAATCCATCCACCTCTTTGCAGGATGTCCTCACTTCCTCTTACCTTCTTCCTGTCCATCCCAAATCATCCTCACCAGATTGTCTTCTGCTTTTCTACACATGTGCCCAAACCACTGTAATCTGTTCTCTTTGATCTTTTCTGCAATTGGAGCTACTTTGGCTTCTACTCTTATGTCCTCATTTCTTCGTCTGTCTCACAGTGTGCATCCTATCACCTTTCTCAGGCATTTCATTTCCATCACCTCTAGCTTCAACTGTTCAGCCTTTACTGCCCAGGTTTCTGTACCATACAGCAATTCTGGTCACACCACTGTCTTGTACACCTTACTTTTCAGGTTCTTTGTCATTCTTCTGTCATAGACTACACCTGACAGTCTATGCCAGTATTCTGAAGCCCCTCTGATTCTAGCTTTGACCTCTTCATTCAGACTACCCTTCTCCTCAACTGCCCTTTCCAGGTACTTGAAGCTGTTTACTTATTCCACTATTTTCCCTTCTGTCTCTATTCTCAGCTTCTTCTGATTTCCCCAATTTGCTGCCATTACCACTGTCTTATCTGTGCTTAGTTTCATCCCATGTGCCTTCAGATTTGCATTCCATTCTCCTATCCTTTGTTGAAGTTCTAGCTCAGAGTCTGCCTGTACTGCCACATTGTCTACATACAGCAGCTTTATTGATGCTTCCCCTCCAACCTGTTTGCTAATGTAGTCCATCACCAGTATAAACAGCAGTGGGCTCATGTACACCCACTCCCATTGGGAAACCCCTCTGTGAGACCGAACACTGTTCGTACTTGAGTCATTGGTTCCTTGTACATATCCTGCACTAATTCTACCAATGTTTCTGGGACTTCAAACCACTGCAGTACTGCCCAGATCAGCTTTCTTGGGACCTTGTCATATGCTTTTTCCAAATCTAGGAATGCCCAGTTGGACTCTCTCTTCATCTCTAGCTTCTTCTCAAATATCTGCTTCTTCTCAAATATCTGTCTCAATACAAACATAGGGTCAATTGTGCAGCATCTTGATCTGAATCCAAACTGCTCATCTCCCATCTTACATTCTACTACTCTGTGTATCCGTTTATCAGTCACCCACTCCAGAACTTTCATGCATGCAATGTGATAGGAGTTTGATGCCTCTGTACTGCCCACAGTTGTGTATGTCCCCTTTGTTCTTGTACACTGGCACTACTGGCACTAGTATGCTTATTCTCCAGTCATCGGGATATGCATTTCTCACCACACTGCTATTAGTACCCTCATGAGCCATTTCTCCCCTATTTCACCCAGCATCATTATCATATCTGATGTGACCTCATCTGAGCCTGCTGCTTTCCCTGCCTTCATCTTCCTCAGTGCTGTTCTTACTTCTTCTAGGGTGGGCTCCTCTTCTTCTCTCATTGTAGGCTGTTTCTGGGGTGTACAGCTTCTATGGGGTTTTCTTCATTCAGAAGCTGGAAATACTCCTTCCATCTGTCTTTGATGTCCTGTGGCCTGGTGAGCAGGTTGTTGCTGGCATCCCTTATGAAGGGTGCCTGACTATCTTCTTTATCTTTCTGTCTTTCCTTCCAACCTGATATAGTTTACTTGTGCCCCTTACTGAGTCACTTTCCAGAAGTTGGTAGAGTGCCTCCGGTGCCCTATTCTTTGCTATTGAAACTTCTTTCTTAGCCAACCAGTAGTCCTTCCTAGCCTGGTCAGTTTTTCTATATCCCACTTTTTCCTGCACTCCTCCTTTCTTTGGATGACTTCCTGGACTTCTGCATTCCACCACATATCAGTCCTAACACATGCTGTTTTTAAGCACTGCCATTCTTCTTCAACTCCACCTATTTCCTCATCTTCTTGGGGTGCTAGAGCCCTGAGTAATTTATTGAACTGTTATACTTTCTCTCCAGTCAACTTCAAGGTCTTCAGCCTGGTCTCTGTTGACCTTAGAGACTTCTCTGACCACTGCTGATTGTGACAACTAGTGTTTTTTTGCTGTGGGACAACTGTTTCCCTGAAGATGACTTTGTAATCATGGATTCGACCCCAGTGCTTTCCTTATTAGGAGCAAGTCTATCTGAGTTGCATGTTGGCTACTATCAAGCCATTTCCTTCTTTATTCCTGTAGACCACCCATTATCAACACCAATTCACGTTGTCCTGCTTTAAAGAGTACCAATTCGTTTGGCAGGTTGGTTTGTTTTACGTCCAGCACTATCTCAGGTAACTCAGGCTGGGAAACTAGACATCAGCCAGCCAGGGCTGCTGGGCTTTATGGCGGGCACACACTGGCCAGGGTCGGTGTGGGTCAGAGTAGGCCGGGTCTTCAACCCACTTATCACCGGTAACTACCCTGCCCATTTTTGGCAACATTAGCCAACATGACTGAATCACCTAGAGCCATATTTTACACCGTCAAGCCCTGCCACAGAGCACAGTCTGTGATCCATGTTCTCCTATCAGTAGATGCCCAAGAGATGGAAACACTCAGCATGTTTTTTGGACATGGGAGAAACCCCACCGAGACTCCAAACAGGCATTGGTTAGAGGTTAGGATCAAACCTTGTACCTTCTGGATCGGAGGCGAAGACCTTAACCACTAAGCCATCTGGTCTTAGTGTTAATTGTACCACTTTTTGAAAATCATGCCTCATGTAGACCTCATCCCCCTAATTACTTGCATTATTTATTTAGTTCTTATGCATTATCCCTACATCTGGTGGTAAAATATTAACACTTATGCTTAGCGAAAACATTGGGATTTGCTTTCTTTGGATTTAAAAATTGACAACCACTGTATAACATTCATAAAAAAAAAAAAAAACCTCTTACCTTCAGAGATGTTATCATAGTACCTGTCCCACAAAGAATGCAAGAGGTTTACAGTGAACCTCAAGACATCACTTCAAACCTCAAGTGACCTGTTTATAATTACAGACCTCGTCCTTTAAGTTCAGAACTTTGTAGCTGCTCATACAGACCTGAAAACATAAACTAAACTGTGTGGCGCAGTTTTCAGTGATATACAGGTGTGCATCTAATGACCATGACCCTAAAGAATAACTCCATCTGTGAACCAAGAGAAACATAAATATACAGCAGAGCTTTTTTTCCTTACCTGCTGCGGAACTGCAGGCTCCTTGTATTCCTGCTAAGTGTCTACAGAACCTCTAAGCTGAGCAGTGTCAGTCAGGCAGGGGCCCCAGAGCCTCTAGAAAGAGTCCATCTGCATGCTGGAAGTTGCCCAATTATAGGCATGCCTGGTTGTCTTGGCCTGCATGAGAAAGGAGGTGGTGAGCAGTGCCCAGAAAGACGGGGCCTAGCACAACCACTATGAAGGGCTGCTGCATGCATACACATGCAATGAAAGAAGTAGGCATCTTCCAGGTTAAAAACTGAACAAGTGCATAAAGTAAGCATTTTAACAAACTTGTATCTCTGTAACAAGCCAAGAAGAAACTTCGCAGTGTGGAGGGTATGATGTTCTTTTTTTTTTTTTTTTTTTTTTCCAAAAAATTTTTATTTTGGGTTTTTTAATGGAGGGTATGACGTTCATTTAAGCTTTTTAAAGTACTTTCCAAAATTTTGAAGAAAAGGTAATAATTTATATTTAATAAATAATGATAATAATTACAATCACAGACTTTTTTTAATTCAGAGAAGAATTTATTGATTCTTATTCTCTTATTCTGTCAATGTTTCAAATTAATAGTATAAGATCCATCCTTATAATCACCTATACCGCTATATCTATATAGCATTCTAGCTTACATTACTCCACATTCGTGGAGTGTTGAATATAGTCCTAGCTGATCCTTATGGGTCATAACGGACCGATGGAAGTGTGAATATAACCTATGTTATCATTTATGTGCCCTAACTGACTGGTGGTACCTTACTCACTCTATAAATGCTGTAACTGTTTAACTAAATGCTATATATATGTAGCGCGTTTATTGCATTGCACTATTTATCTAAGGGAGAGTGATTTTGATGTAGATTAAGGGTTTTTATGCTATTTATGCTGCTAGTGTCTTTGGTAGCTATTTTTAGATAGAGTATGCCAAGTTTGTGTAATGCCTATGTATATTACTGTATCTATCAAGATTCTGATTTCAGACTGTGTATTTTGCTCCCCTTAGCTTGTAGTGTTCTATGCAAACTGTGTTGCTCATCTTAATGTTTGATTGTATTAGTGTTGCTTTATGTATTTCTCAGCTACTTCTGGATATCTTGCTATGTATTGAACTGCAGCAATTGTGCCTAGAGCTCTGCAATTAACACTTGGCATACATAGTAGAGTTATAAAACAATTGGCCGTAGTGCTAGTTTGTGATTATGTTCTTTAGCCTATTTGTTATTATGATTACTAAGTGTGTTTAACTGTGTGTTTCACTCCCTGTTTGTCTCACTACTCTGTTTCTCTTTCTCTTTGTGTTACCAGCTGCCCAACCTGTCTGTACAGTATTAACTTAAGGATTTGCCCAGTCTGCTGAATAGCGAACTGATACCAAATATTACTGTTGTCTCCTCCCTACACTAAGGAACTGAACATACCCTCTCCCTGAGCATCAGCTCCTCAAGGGAATAAACCTAATAAAAGAAAGTATGTGCCTTAAAACCACTGTCTGTAGACATTGCAGTGTGTAATACTGTAGGTTTTTATTTTTACTCCCACTAGCCGGGACAGCCAGCAGCCAACACCTACCTGCTCCTAGAATCAGCCTACCTTCTCCTCTTGTATCCGCTGTTTATATCTGACACCCTCCCTCACTGAGCCCTAGACCTGCTGCCTCATAGTCTCACTTCCATTAGACCCTACTACTGCTATATTGCCTTTGTCCACTAGAGGGCGACATTTGCCTAGACCTATCCTACTGTCCCTGAACATTACTTTCAGGCATCCAGTTTTCTATATCTTGTTTTAGATTATAGTCCCACACTATCCTTTTTGTTACTCTCCACACTACTTAATCACTCTGCCTACTCTCCCTACTAGTAAGACTTTTATCTCCTACCGTCCCTTACCTAATAACTTACCTTAGCAAGCTGCTATACTGATTGTTCCTTCTCCTAGGGGTTACTCCTACCGTAGCTCTACCTGCTCCATTCGCCCTGCGGGCTCACTCCGCTCCCCTACCCTGCTCTCAAATTCCACCCACCCCCAGTGCTACTAGTTTTATACACACCTTACCACACCTCCACTGCATTACCACCAATCACAAGCTCATTCCTCTTAAAGTGCTAATAGCCATTTCCCATTAGTGTTCATCTTAATAATCTTTATCTATCCCAGTAATTTATCATAAATAATCCTCTTCTATTATTTCTATTAGTAAACCATCTATACATTCCCCTGTATACCAACATCAACTGAATTTATTCTACCATGCCTCCTTTAACTGTTCCAACTTACCTCAAACCCTGACTCTTACTCTGTCTCCTAACTATTCTTTCTATACCTTACTTACTTATCTTCTACAAACACCATCACCATCTAGGGTTTCACTACCCCAATAGGCAAACCTCTACACCAACAATTATCCTTTCTTATAGTCATAATAACACATCCTGTCCACCAAAGTATTTATCAGCCAAATTTCACAGACTTACACACATTACATACTATAGCCCAAGAGCCAGGAAATCCCAGAACCTAATTAATAAGTTTCTACAACTCATCCTGAGAGTACAGGTCCACTCCCTTATAGATGGCGACATACACCCAAAACCTGGTCCAAATTCTAGCACAACCACAAGTCCTATCACACCAACTCCTACTAACATACACTTTCTTACCAGGCCTCCCAACTCTCTCCTGATAGCTCATCTTAATGTTCGTAGCATAAATAATAAGGTTGCTCACCTACATGCCCTTATAGATGTTCATTCATTTGATATCCTCTGTCTCACTGAAACATGGCTTAAGCCATCAATACAAGACAGTGTAGTCATTCCCTCTGGCTACAATATCCTGAGACTTGACCATAATACCAAGAAGGGTGGAGGAGTAGCTATACTTTATAAATATGGTCTACAAGTCACCTCAATTGACTCTAATCCTCCACTATCTAGTAATGCAGAAATTCTTATTTCCAGGATACAGCTCAATAAATGTAAATCCATATATATCATCTGCATCTACCTCCCCCCAGGGAATAATACTAACACATTAGAGGCTATCCTCAGTTGGCTCTCAACCAATTACCCACAAGAAACCATAATACTTGGTGACTTTAATATAAACTGTAAATCCTGTTCATCTGAGCAGCCTTCTACTCATATTAACCTATATGGCTTTACCCAAACCATTACATCCCCTACTAGAACCAATAAACTTAATAACAAAGAAAGCACCCTTGATTGGATTCTTACTAATAGTCACCAACAAACTTATATAACAGGCACCCTCCCTAAAGATATAAGTGAGCACTCACCCACCTTTCTAATTAGATACAAGACTGAGATTCCAAACCCTACCATTTACAGGACAATAAGGACTAACAGAAACTTTCACCCTAACAGCTTCCAAGCAGACCTTAGAGCCTGCAACTGGTCTCCACTGATGCACCTCCCACTAGATGATGCAGTCAACTACTTCAATTCAAAAGTCTTAGCTATTCTAGATTGCCATGCTCCAACATGCAAAATTAGAACTAGGACTAAACCAGCCCCATGGCTGTCTAAAACTACCAAACAAAAACTCCACCAAAGAAATAAACTCTGGGCCAGCTGGCATTCAACAAAAATCCCCACAGATCATTTACAGTTCAGACAGCTAAGAAATGAAACAAAAAAGCCATACTGTCTGATTAAAGAAACTTTTACTGTCAGCTTCAGCAAACCCACCAAAATATTTATTTATTTATTTATTTATTTATTTATTTATTTATTTATGTATTTAACATTTGTTGACCGGGAATGTCCGACTAGGTTCCACAGAGCCTGTTTTCAGCAGAGGCCCGGGGAGAAATGCTCCAGATGCATGTCTTTGGAATAATCCTCTGAAATTCTGGTCCAGCATCAATAAACTCCTCCACCCAGGCCATTCAAGCACACCTGCTCCCTCAGGCCCAGACCACAATAATCCCATTCAAATAGCCAACTCCTTTAACACTTTTTTCACAGAAACCGTTCAATCCCTTGCCAAACAGTTAACCCCTGGTGTCATACACTATTACTCTGCCAACTCCAACAGCCCCACCCCATTTCATTTTCAACCTGTTCCCACATCCCTTGTCTGTAACCTTATCCAGAAACTTAAACCCACCACACTCTCTGCTGACCTACTACCTGCAGAATATCTGCAAAAAGCAGCAAAAGCCATAGCTTACCCCATATCCATCCTCATTAATAGAACTATTTCTGAAGGAACCATCCCATCAATCTGGAAAGTTTCTCACATTATCCCCCTGCACAAAGGTGATAATTCCAAAGACCTGTCCAACTATAGGCCTATAGCCATATTATCCCCATTGGCAAAAATAATGGAGAAATGCATTGATAAGCAACTTTTAAACTATCTACTAGACAAAAACCTACTAGCCACTTGCCAACATGGATTCAGACCATTTCATAGCACTGCCTCTGCTCTTTTATCCTTCACTGACTGCATTAATAGAAATCAAAATAATGACACTCTATCCTCTGCCCTCTTTATTGATCTGTTAAAAGCCTTTGACATGGTTAACCACCACCTCCTCATTAACATACTTAAAAACCTGTCAGTGGATGCGCTTGCTATACAGTGGTTCCAGTCCTATCTAAATAATAGGCAACAGGCTGTACTTTGAGAAAATACCTTGTCCTCCCATCTCCCAGTTACCATTGGTGTCCCTCAAGGCTCCATATTGGGTCCTCTCCTCTTCTCTATCTTTATAAACGACCTTCATTCTGTGATCCTCCAAGCCACCTGCATCCAATATGCGGATGATTCCACACTTATATGTTCAGCCAGTTCCCCATTAGAACTCCAGTCCCTAACCCAAAATATCTTTAACATAGTTGAAAACTGGTTTCTGGACTGGTGTCTCCTGTTGAACCCCAAAAAAAAAACAAAAATGCTACTATTCACCCCTATGTGTAGGGCCTCCCCACTTAACTTTACTGTAACGTCTAGCAAAGGCACTATCATATCTCTTGATCCTACTACAAAACTACTTGGTGTACTAATTGATAATAACCTCACTTCTGAGTCTCATATAAATAGCACTATAAAAACAGTGAATAAAAAATTAGGTTCCCTCTACAGGATCAAACCCTTCCTGACTCCACTAGCCAGGACCACTATAGCCCATACCCACCTCATCTCTACCTTACTTTATGCCTCCCCTATCTACACTAAACTAAGTAAAAAGAACATGAGCAAGCTAATTACCTGCTACAACAATATTGCCAGGTTTGCAACAGGGTCTACCTTTAGAATCCATCACTGTATCAATCTAAATCAACTAGGCTGGTTAGAATTATCAAATCTAATACTGTTGAACCAACTAATAGTAGCCCATAGAATTCTGTATCAACCAACATACACATCAATACTTTCTACCCTTGTCACCCGCTATAACAATCTGAAAACTCTACGCTCAGCTAACAAACTACTAGTACAAACTACTAAAACTAACAATTCAGCTGGCGACGCATTATTCTCTAATACAGCTGGCAAAACCTGGAACAACCTCCCTAATCACATAACCTCCCTAGCATCAACCAACTTATTTAAAAACAAACTAAAACCCTATCTTAAATCACACTGGTTATGCCCCTGTGTTAACCCAGACTAACTATCTAAACTTTCCCTAGATATTAGCCCTCTTACAAATATAATCTTATTTCTTCTCCTTTGACAATAAGGTGTATGTGACTATACAGTTAATTAATATCCTTGTACATACTTTGAATGTTTAACAACAGCTGTTATAACCCATGATTTCTTGTGAAACTTTACAGTAGAATATTTGCCTTGTACAAATTTGGTGTAAATATCCTTAGCTGGTTCACACCATTAGTTGTTTTTTTTTATTTTGGTGTTTTTTTTTTGTTGTTGTCATGTTTTGTGTGACTATATTATTAATTAGTTACCTCTGTCCTAGTTCTTGATATGAATTCTACAACTGCTCACACCAGGATATTTCTTTCTTGTTATTATGCCCAACACAATGATACATTCTGTTTCCAATTTTTTGTGCAGTGTATCAATGCCTTTTTAATTTTCTTGTGTATGTGGAGCTTATCTCCCCGGGCCTCCACTGAAAATGGGACATATATCCAGTTGGACTAGCCCAGTCAACAAATGTAAAATCAAATAAATAAATAAAATAAAATTAATATTTTAAGTCTCCCTCATTGTCCTTGATTATTTCTGGATTTGTCCTTGATTCTGTTGAAATATGTCCATGATTCGTTAACGGGTATGGCTGATCCTGTAAGAAATGTGCTCCTTGCACACCTTTTGTGAGTTTTTGAACTGTGCTAGGTTTGTACACAATTCTTAATTACCCAATTTCAAAGAGTCTATATTATAGCATCAAAGTTTCAAAACTTCGAACGCTATAAAATCCATCCGTTTTTGTCAAAAACTGAAAATAGCGAAGCCACGGAACTCCAAAATCTTACCTAGGGTAAGATTTCGGTTGTCCTTTCCATGGCTTCATTATTTATTTTACTGTGGTGGGAAGTTTACGGACCGGGTTAAGGTAAGTATGCAAATGGAGTTTATGGAGTGGGTTAAGGTAAGTGTGGGAATGGATTGGGTAAGGTGAGTGTGTGATAGTTAGAGACTTTAGGGTTAGGGAGTAAGGTGAGTGTGCGATAGTTAGGGACTTTAGGGTTAGGGAGCGGGTAAGGTGAGTGTGCGGTAGTTAGGAGCTTTAGGGTTAGGTTTGGGTTAAGGTGAGTGGATAGGTAGTAGTGTAGGGTTAAAATTATGGTTTTGTTAAGTGTATGTGTGTGGTTTATTTATTTTAGTGTGGTTATGTTGTGTGTATGTGTTTCGGAACAGTGAATTTTTTTCCCTGGGAAAAAATTTGCTGTTCCGTGTGTTCAATATTTTGTGGGTTAGATATTTTAGGTACAATGAAATAGCATTTGCTATTTATATCATTTGATAGGGTAATATAAACGCATTTTAAAGGATATGAGTGATGCAAAACATTCCATTAAATCAGCGCTGATTACCCAATAAACAACACCAGTTATTTTATTTACAGACCACAAACTTTCCAGAAAACTTAGGCCATCAGACATCATCTTTTCAAGTCAGAAGCTGAATCCATGACACATACATCTAGGAAGATTACCTTAAAGTACCTTAACTTTCAATTACTGAGCGGGTTCCCATGCATAGAAAGGAGATAAACCAAATAAAGCTCTTCATCTCAGTGCAGACTGAAAATTATTTCTCCTTAAGGCAGATTTCCTTTATAACTTTTCAAAATAACGTTATTAAGATACTTGTATGTACAGTGGTATCATTTGCTTAAAGCAATAAATACACTGCATATCACTGTAATATTATACTAAACTTTGTACCTGTCCTATGTTGTAAATAAAAGCATAAGATTGGTGATATCCAACCCAGATTGTCCGAAAAGAAAGAACAAACCAGACCACTTAACCTCAGTATGGAACATAAAAATGCCAGTAATTATGCAGTATTGTTTATTTGTTACTTATGTTCCTTTACTCCTGGGTGAAGAAAATCAAATCAATGTTATTTTTTTTTCTGGAGAGGAATGATCCAAAACATGCATTCCATTAAATCAGCTCAGCAGGGAATAATGTGGACGTTGGACTACTTATTGACATTTTAAAAATGTAATTGAGTGTGTCTAGTATAAAGATCAGCCAGTCTTTCTTTATTGGAAGTTTTTGTTTTCAGCTTCAGATATTTTTACTGGATGAGAAAGGGATATCCATGCCCCACTGCAGCTCTGGATGTTCAAATCTCCCACATTGCTATCGGGATGTAATGTTTACATTAGGACGTTCAGTGGCTCGGTGCTCTCCTAGAGGTTTCTGGGGCTTGCTGTTCTTTTCTTATAGAAGTCTTCCACAAGATTCTAAAGCCATCCAGTTTTAAAATGTCTTCCACAAGGTCCTAAAGCCCTCCAGTTTTACAGATGTCATTCTGATTTTTTATTTACAATTTAATTTTATTTTTTCCAGACAATATGCTGTCTGGAAAAGGTAGTCTCCATTTTCTGGACAGTGTCTCTTAATTCCATACAGTCCAGAAGGATTCCAGACAGTTGGCAACCCTAGTAAGAACCTATAAACCTATGAGCCAATTGGCAGTAAACAGTAAGTTTTTTACCTTACTTAATAGCAGCAAAACATATGATGTTAGGATTTTTGCTACCCGCACAACAGATTTCATCATTTATTTGGTTGTATGTGTTTCTAGCCCATTCTGTGTTGGAAATTACATGCATGTTCAAATAAAGAATTTCTCTTTTTTTTTTTCTTTCGGCTTTTCCGGGTTAGGGGTTGCCACAGCAGAACTCCGGTCTGCTAAAGATTGGCAGTCAATTTTTATGTTGCCAAGGTGCCAGCCTGACGCCCAACCTTCAGCGAAGGCACGCCCATTCACACATGTCTTTTGAAAGCCACTTGACCATGGAGATGACATGCAGACTCCACACAGAAGGTGCTCCAGACGAGAATTGAACGGGAGAATCTCTTGCTGTGAGGCGACAATGCTACCACTGCACCACCGTGGCTTACTTCTTTATATATAGTAAAATGAATTGTGGGCAGTTACTTAGGCCGCTATCCAAACACATGTTTGAGCATCCAAAGGCTGTTTTCACTTTTCTAGCTATTTTGTTTCAAGAAACATTTTTATTAAATTATCACATATGACATAGGCAACCATACATTTATATAGATGAAAACAAACAATCTTGACATATTTTCAGTTGCAAATATTATATATCACATTTACTTTTCTATACAATCATTGTCAGTCAAACCTTATGTAGCGCTTTCAGTTCCTGCCTTCTCTTAAACTGCATTTCTCCTCCAAGACATTATTCTGCATGTAGTATTTCTCACAATTGCATTTTATTTTTTCCGATGTAATTTGCTCCTAGCCCTTTCTAAAGATCCTACTTTCAGGTCTTTTATCTCTGTTACTAGATTCACTATGATTTCCATTCTCTAGTAATTGCTTTTTATGGCAGCCACCAGAATTAAAATCAGCAAGGCCTTACTATGTCTAGGCAATTCTGACTGTGCATCACAGCTTAAAAATTATTTCTTTACTTACACCAATTTGCTTACTCAATATTTCTGATGGAGTAGTCTGCAAGCAGTTTTTAAAGTCTACCAACTCATTACATTGCCAACATATATATTTTCAATTACCTCTTTCTTCCCCATCACACATCCAACATTTGCAATCTGTCTGAGGAAAAAAATTCTTGGAGTCTGCTTGGGGTATAAAAATACCTATGCAAGCACTTTCAAGCAAAGATCCTAAATCTTCTGGACTTTGTAGCACATTTGGGAGACATACATATATCCTCCCATTGTTTCTTTGTGAATTGCTTATCCAATCTCTCTTACCAATCTTTTCTAACATCCTCTGACTGATTCCTGTAGTTGTAATGCAATATTTTATATGCCTTACTAATTATGCCTTTTTTACAATAGCTTCCATTCTCTATTCAACTAACACTTTTATACATTGATATGGTTCCAAGATATATTGAAGGAAGAGCCTGTAGAGCACTTATCCTTATAGATTTTGAATTTGGGGGTTTTACATAAATCTGAATTAAATGATATATTTTAACTCTGGTTTACTTGAACAGCTATGATTTTATTTAATTCAATGTATATGTCTCTTTGCCTTTTTTAGTTTCATTTTTGAAGTTTAGTGGTCATATGATTAGGATATCACTTAATTTTTTTTATTGTTTATGTGATTGCACTTATTATGACATGGGGTTAATACTAAGGAGGCAGTGAGGTATATTTGTGAGTGAAACTGCAGTTTTCATTTTGTGGTTGGTTACACCATTTGGTAATAAAGAAGATTTTTTTTCTAAGTGGTACTGTTTTCTTTCATTTTATGTTTTTTATGTGTTTCCTGTTTGGATTGAATCTGGTTGTATTTTGATTAAATTTCAAATTTGAACAAGAGCTATATTGTGTGCTGGCCTATGAAGCTGAATCATTTTATATTATTGAGACAACCACTGGTACTCCTTTTCCTCCATTTACACTTTGGGACTAATTTTTATTAGCTGGTGCTGAAGGATTTATTATTCATATTTTCTTTAGCTGAATTTGAAATGTTATTGTACTTTAACTGCCACCGAATCAGTGAATTATTTTTTCAATAATCTGCTAAATGACAGAAATAATTTGAGCTGCTTTCCAGATCTTCAGCAGAAAGGTTTATATGGAGCACCTTCCACTTCTGTATCTTCCTCTTTTCTGATGTAATCTGTTTGTTAGAATAATTCAGAAATACAAAGGGATTTTAATGATTTATTGAATTTGTCCAAAAACTAAGGGTAACAAATTTGCATTACCTTATGCTGGAAGTGGCATCTTGTGGATTACATATCTACAAGGATCCAAGGGTAGGTACAGATAATGCTGCATTTTTATCTAAATGGCAAAATATTCAGAAGGTTGCTTCTTATCTCCTTGCTGAGATGCTGCCATTTTGTATGAAGAGCAATTATACATTTTAAACAATGTTAAGCAACTGCTGATTAAAACTGATGACTTTTCCCAGCATGAACTATTTTTCACAACTTTTTTATCTGACAATAAAATTACTTTAGTGGCCCTTGATAAAAAACTTGAGGGTAACAAATTAAAAAAGTACAACAGAGATCCTAAGAATTATCATAAAGGGGTCACTTTCATATGCATGAAACAAAAAAGAGGGGTATGTTTTTCTGATGCCCCCAGGGAATCATCAAATAATAAATGTTGAAAGAGAAAAAATAAAACTGATTTCATTCAATCTGCTGTGGACATCACTTCAAACCACTATCAGTCTTCAGCTACTGAGACTGAATTTGAATTGGGACACGCTTCTCAAAACAGAAACACCAGGTGCTGAGAAGCAATAAAGATATGGCCATGCTAGAGATGTTCAAAGCAATGGTGAACAAATAATTAAGGAGTCGAACAATTTAGTTGTTAATGTGGCAGTATTTTCTTTTGATGAAATAGTTTTGTCTTTATTTTGAATTATATTCCTTCAGCTTATGTTTCCTTTTATCAAATAATAATGGATGTTAAAACTTTTTGTAGAAGTTTAAATCTCAAGTTCAGGTTTGCTAGCAAGGGAGAGTCATAAGTGTCATCAGTGGAAGGGAATTTCAAAGGTAAACCTTTTTTTAATCTTTCTTATTTCAATTCAGTAAAAGTATTTGAACAATCATTATCAATTGAATTATACTTGCAGCACCAAGATAGTTTTAGGAATTGCTCACATACTTTAATAGTCGAACAAAGACATTCTTTGAACAATTTAAGGGAGAGGGATGACTTGATCATTACACAAACTGATATGGGTGGATCTGGTATAATGTGCTCTAAATGTGATTATCTGCAGGAAGCATTTACACACTTAAATTATTACAAGTTTTATTATTTTGACCTTAATGATGGCCCTACCCTGAATTTTAAGTGAGAAATTGATGTTTTCCTGAATGATAGCTTTGAACATGGTACTACTGTTTCTCATATTAAAAACTAGCTGGATAAACAATATTTTTACCTTCGCCCTAAAGGTTTATATGTTCTGTTCCAGGAGAACCTGTTGTTTCCGGTTCCAGATCAGTTACTGAGCCCCTGACTAAATATTTTGAGTTTTGACTAAAACCCTTGATTGATTTTGACAAAACTGCATCTTTTGTTTTTGTCAGTGTACATGAAAGTAATGGGAATAGGATCCATGAGATATATGTATATATGTATTCTTTTTTGAGAGAGAGAGAGAGAGAGAGAGAGGTAGGTATAGTTATAACTATAGATATGAGATAACAGTGCACTTTATTGAATGTATATTTATTTGTTAAGGTGAACTGTAGGTTCTTTTTGCAAATATTAGCATTAGCAAACATCTATAGTGCCAGAAAAAGAGGCAAGTGGGTGAATGTTATAGTTATGTGTGGATGTGTGTGTGTGTGTGTGTCTGTATGTCTCAGTAGTTGCAGTTTTGGGTTAGAGTTAGAGTTTGTTTAGGCTATGAAATAGTGTTGTTAATGTCTGAATGTGTATAACTCAAAATGTGTAGTGAAACAATGACAACAGATCTTCACAAAAAGTGTCAGCATCCAGACTTCACATTGACTTTAATAAAACCACTTTATTAAAACAACAATAAATAAATAAATATAACAAACTGATTAAGCACTTTCATCCTGTACATATTAGAAATTCCCCAAAATCATATTTCAGCAAAAAACTTCTCTTTTTATATCATAATGATTACTAATTAATTAGACATTACAAGTAAGAAAAGCATCCTTAAAGAGACAGTGCATTTATCTAAGCAAACTATGTCAAAATTTATGAACCTTGTATTAAAAACACATCAATTAATTATATATAAAAAAAAACTTTAAACTTGTTTTTTTATAAAATACTTGCTGTTATGTTCAATAAAAATTGTAAAGTGGTGTTTTCATGCCAGGAAACTTGAAGCATGCAGCCTAAGTTGCCTTTTCTTCTAGTCTAGTCTTAACGTGCTCTCCACTAGAATTCAATTTAATTTGCTCTAAAATACCAATGTGGAAGGTTTTAAAAAGGGGCAAGTTTTAGAATGCTTAAATAATGGATTATTCACATTTTTTTATTAATCTGGCACAAATGTTCATATAGTCTTTTCCAGAGACATTTCTCCATTTTGCCCACATAAAAAGCTGGCCAACCCAAATATTTGGCAAGGTAAACTACTCCTTTAGATTGACAATTCCTACAACTTAGTGCAAATATTATTCTCCAGAATTAAATTTTGTACCTCTAAAGTGTAGGGACATTGCGCACATGAGCCACATAAAACTGTGACTCACTTTCTAATCTTTCCTTTAAGTTAGGTCCTGTTTTGAAAATAAAAGTGGGGTCAGTCCCTAAAATTTGAATAATGCATGGGTTACCCTTTAATATGTTCCAGTTTCTCTTTACAATATTTTTAATTTCACATGTTTGTGGTCCATATTCTACTACTAGAGCTTTTTAAAAACCTTTAGCATCCTGCTTTCCTTCACTAGAGGTTAGACTTACCCCTCATAAGGGGTTGTATTTCTTGCCCCATTGGGACTGAACACACCTTTGTATATCTTCTACTAAATGGGGAGGGTAACCTCGAACTAGGAACATATTAGTTACAAAGGCTAACTCTTTAAGTACAAACTTAAGGTGTGAAGTCATCTGCTCTTATATACTGCCCCTTAACATTAATTTTCTGCTGGCTAAGTGGATGACAACTGGAGAAATCCAAGTACAAATTACTGAAAGTAGGCTTCCTATAAATTGTTGATTTAAAGCCTTTGTTCTATGTTTAATCAATGTATCCAAGTAGTTTATTTCCTTCTTATTGAAATTATATGTAAACTTTAAAAACATACTTGTACTGTTAAGACAGTTGAGAAACTTAATTTCTTTATCAGCCCCATTCCACGGGATAAAAATATCCAGGAATCTAATGTAAAGTTTTATGTATTTATAATATTCATACCCAAAAGGAAAAACACTAGATTAGTATAGATTGGGGCACAGGAGGGCCCCATAGCTACACCTTTATTTTGCTTAAAATATTCCCCTTTGAAAAAATATAATTATAATCTAAAGCTAAAGCCATTAAATCACTTATTATATTTATCTCATCTCCAGTAAAAGTTGTGTATCTAATTATTCTATTATAAAAATGTCCCATACCCTCTTCCTTAGGAATTGAAGTGAAGAGGTCCACCACATCTGTAGTTAAAAATATAATTTACTTAGCCCAAAAGTCATCTTTAAGTCTCACTAAAAAGTCTTAGGAGTCAACAATTAGGTGATTCACCTTGTCATATAGAGGTTTTAACCATCTTGCAATACATACACCAATGGGGTACATCTTGGACCCCCAGTCTGCAACTATAGGTCTAAAAGGTATTTTTTCCAAGTTTTCATGGATTTTTGAGATGCTAAAGATTGTGGCAACAATAGGTTTCTGTACCCTCAGAACATTATAGGTATCTATAAAAAATTTCTGATCCAACAGGAACCCTTCCAGGTATGAGTCTATTTTTCGATAACTTACAATCACCTCATTAATATATGCTGGAGAATAGGTTCCTTTGCCATTTAACAAGTCAAATATGGCTTTAAAATAGTCAAGGGAATCATATAGGACAATCCCCCCGCCCTTATCTGGTTTCCTAATTCGTATAGTTCTATCGTTCCTAAGTTGTTCAAACAGTTCTATCACACCTTTATTTAAATTCAGACAATTTGAACACTTATTGTTATTTCTCACCTGTAGGTTATAAAGCTCATCAATAATAGCTTCTGCAAGTACATTAAGGATGGGATGCAGTGGGGGATTAAACATACTTTTCTTTCTCACTCTCGCTCTTTTCTCCTCACTACACTATTTTCTCCATTGTCTTTATCATTAAAAATATTGCCAAGCTGAGTTTCCTAATGTAAAACCTAGTTTTGACTAGAGAGTTTATCAAATTAAACCTTTTTGAGGGAAAAAAAATTCAATCCCTTCAAAAAGAGAGAAAAATAATCTTTAGAGATGGGATTTTTAGTATAATTATAAATGTTAAATCCATTAAGTGTGTGGACAATACCATTTGTTATATTTATTGAGGGACCTAACCCTTCCCATCTTTCCACCTGTTTCTGGGCGGGAACTGGTTCTTCCACTGTCCTGAATCATAATGTACTGGACTCTGTCTCGCTGGTCTCTGAAAATATGGGATGGAAAAAAGTATTAGATTTCACTCCTTCCTGTCTATATTGAACATTAGGTGTTCCCTGATAATGTGTATTGTCTGTTCCCTTTTGTGTGCTTACACATTTTTTGCCACTATTTTTAAAAGCACATTCTTTAACTGGATAAGCTTGCTGTTCAGCATATTGTTCCACATCTCTCCATTTTTTTTCATTTTTCTTTTAAATAAATTTTCATATTTCCTTTCAACTATTGGATTTTTTTTATTTTAAAGCCTTTCCCATTGTTTGAATATTAAATAGTTTTTAATATCTAAATTCAACTTTTCAACCTCTTTTGACAACAAAGATTAACATCATTAAACTTAATAATTTTCTCAATTAGTTTGAAACTATATCTGTCGAACATATCTGTAAACTCTTTATACATTCCATCACTAAAATCAAGTCTGAAAGGAAATTTGAAAATATGCAATATTTGAGGTATTATTTTTAATACTAAGCACCTCATCAAATAAGCATTGTCCATCTGCAAACTTTCAACTTTTAACAGTTTTTTTTCCAACTTGTAAATTAATTCTTTAATGGATCCTCTAGTGTTATGATCAAAAATCACATTAGATTCTTTGAGTTCAATACACCTGAGAAGTCAAAATTTTTATCAACTACATGCTTACAATTAACAGCACCACTCTTAAAGGGATTATTATCGTATTTTTTAAAAACCATTGAGAAATTGTGTATTCCATCCCCATTCATACTATTATCAGAATGGGCCTAACCAGTCTTGACATTAAAACAAGGCAGAATGAAAACTATGGCTGCATACTTTTTTTGGTACAGTGTCTTTAGAGCTGGCTCCACTTTGTTTGGCATCTTTCCTAATTGTATTACATATCACAATCTCAATGCCCCTATCATCCTCATAAGGTGAAATATGTCCACTGATTGCTTCAGCTCCTACACCTAGAATCACTGTGTTGTGTTCTCCATTCAGAGCTAACATGAGGTCCCATACCAGTTCCACCCCTTTAAAAGATCTGCTCTCTTGTTGGGTAATGAGGTCTATCAGCTGAGTTAGTTCACCCTTTATAACCCCCAACTCAGATTGTATCCTGTTGGTCTCCACTCTTTCTTAAGAGTCAATTATTGAATGCTACCACTAGGGAAAACTATTATAACTCAAAAAGTGCAACGATACAATGACAACTAATCTCCACAAAAAGTACCACTAGCAGTCAGCACACAGACTTCACCTTTACTTTAATAAAACCACTTTATTAAAACAAAAAAATAAATAAATAAATATAACAAACTGATTAAGAGCTTTCATCCTGTACATACTAGAACTTCATGACAATCACATTCCAACAAAAAACTCCTCTTTTTTATGTCATGATGACTACTAATTAATTAGACATTGTGAGTAAGCAAAATAACCTTAAAGAGACAGTGCTTTTAATTAATTAAGCAAGCCTGGATAAAAAGCTATGTTCAAAATTATGAGCATTGCATTAAAAACACATCAATTAATTATTAAAAAAAAATTTATTTTTTTTTTTTTATAAAATACTTGTTCTCATGCTCAATAAAGGCTTTAAAGAAATGTTGTTGAAGGACTTTTTGAAGGATGCTGCCAAAGTTGCCATTTCACTTCCTTTTCTTTTAGTTTCATCTTAACGTTCCCACCCCTAGGATTCAACTTAATTTGCTCTAAAATAGCAAAGCGGACATTTTTAAAAAGGGGCAAGTTTTACAATGTTTAAATAATGCGTTATTCCCATTTTGTTTATTAATCTCATACAAATGTTCATATATTGTTTTCCGGTGACATCTGTCCATTTTGCCCACATAGAAAGCCGGGCACTCTAAATATTTGGCAAGGTAAACTACTCCTTTAGATTTGCACCTCTAAAACTGTGACTCTCTTTCAAATCCCTCTTACCCCTTATTAGGGGTAGGTCTAACCTCTAATGAAGAAAAGTAGGATGCTAAAGGTTTTGAAAGAGCTCTAGTAGTAGAATATGGACCACAAGCATGCAAATTTAAAAATATTGTAAACAGAAACTGGAACATGTTAAAGGGTAACACATACATTTTTTAAATTTTAGAGACTGATCCCACTTTTATTTTAAAAACAAGACCTAACTTAAAGAAAAGATTAGAAACAGAGTCACAGTTTTATGACTATTATGGTATTCAAAGGAAGGGAAGTGTAAAGTGTGGTTCATGTGCACAATGTCTCTACATTTTAGAGGTGCAAAATTTAATTCTGGAGAATGGCATTTGCTCTAAAGTTGTATTTGCAAGAGGGAACTGTCAATCTAAAGGAGTAGTTTACCTTGCCAAATGTTTGGGGTGCCTGGCTTTCTATTTGAGCAAAATGGAGTGATGTCTCTGGAAAAGAATATATGAACATATGTACTAGATTAATAAATAAAATGCAGTTATGGTTGTCTAATTGCCTCTACTTTTTTTGTTCTTAAGCCTGCCCTTTTAGGATTTTTTTCAGTACTGAAAATGCATGATGTACATACATAGTCCAAAAATGTTCCCTGTCTGAGGATGTGGGAAGCTACATCCTGGAAGCTGGCATATAATTCCTAAAATCCAAAATCCATAGCAATGCCCCTGAACTGGAGCAGGCATATACAAAAACACCCATTTGATTTTAAAATGCCTGAATGCATTGCTGTTGTACAGATGACTAAATTTCAGAAATGTAATTCTAGAAATTAATTATGTAAAAGCTTAGAAAAAATAAATCATGCTTACTACAAGAGTATAGTCATCAAGAAAGCAGGGTTCCTGTGGATTCTGTAAAAGTATGTTCATCTTGAAGGAGAGTTACCCATGCTCTTGAAGTGAGCATACTTGTCCATGTTTTCAAAATCTAATTTTTCTAATCCTGATACAGACATATACCTAACATGTTGGCAGCAATGTGGCATGTACAAGCTGACACAATTTTCTAAACATGCATAGTGAAATAGCTAGCATGGGGTGCACAAGGTTGGAGTTATTAAAAAGCATTTTCAAAAAGTTATGAAAAATATATTTTTACTGCTTACATTAATAATGCAAAAATGGAAGGAGTGATGCCATCAATCAGAAGTAGATTATGCAAGCAGTGAGTATTAGGAAAAAGTAATACATTTAAAACAGAGTGGGCAATGCAAAGATATCCTAAAATATAAATGCATTTTTAAAGCAGTTTTAATTATTAGCTATATTTTCTATAACTGAATTTGTCCTGGTTCCTTTCAATAAACACATCACACCTAGTGATATTTGATGACCTTTATTAAACTTCTGTAAACAAAACTTTGTTAACTAATATTTATTAATTACAACTGAAACATAGTATAGTTGATATTAATCACAGCATAAACATCCATGTAATGCTAACCAGGACAGCATGACCTGACTCATCATGACCCAGTAAGCAGCGTCCATACCTCCACTCGCTTGCTTTACTTATGAAGCAGTGTCCCATCACTCACTTAATTTGCTACTTATTGAGTTAAACACCCAACCAAATAAGCAGCACCCTTACCTCTGCTCACTTATTTTACTTACCAAGCAGCATCCAATTGCTCACTTTCTTTTCCCAACTCATTGAAATGCTCCTTCCTACCCAGATTGCTAAAATAACCACGATACCCACTATTCCACCAAACAAGGAAAGGAGGGTGGGTATCAAGTTCATGCCAAAATGTAATTCCTTATCCAGTTACACTTGCATAAACTCCATAAGCCCCTCCCTACGCTTACCTAATTTTCTCCCAATCCTCCCTCATTCCAATTTAACCCTTTCTGCCCCCCCCTACTCTCTTAATTCCCAGTACTATATTTATGTAACCCCCTTCTGAAGATGTCCCTGGACAAATTAGTTTGTTACCATACCTCATTTGTCCCAGTCCCATTCAATAAACACATCACACTGAATGACATTTGATGACCTTTATAAAACTTCCATGTACATAACTTTGTTAACCAATATTAATTAATTACATAGGTTCATAGGTTCATAGGTTTATACTAGGCTATCTGCCCGAGGGCATTTATAAGCCTAGCCCATAGTTTTTTGTGGCTTACGCCACCCCTTAGTTTGGAGAAACTATGCCCATTATTTAGCTGTGCCTCTGTCGAGCAGTGACACTGAGGTAACCCCTGGGGTGTATCTGCGATCTCCCATCCATTGGTCAAGATTCCACTTGAACAAGGCCAGCGAGGTGCTCTGCCTCACATAAACTGGGATTTTGTTCCACAGCATAGGGAGTCTTTGAGTGATGAATCTATCCCTCCAGCACGTCCTATTAATAACCGTGTCGAGGTTTAAGTCACCCGCCCTTGTGGCTCTGAGGGATCTAGATTTTTTTAGTATTGTTGATATTAATAACAGCATAAACATCCATTTAATGTTAACCAGAACAGCGTGACCTTCTCATCCTGACCAAGTAGGCAGCGTCCATAACTCAACACGCTTACTTTACTTATGAAGCAGCGTCCCATCACTCACTTCATTTACCATTTATTGAATTACACATCCAACCAAATAAGCAGTCCCCAGGATTCATGAAGCTTGTGCCAGGCGCAGGCATAGCGTAGGTGATATAACACCAAATATGGTCGTCGAGCGATTCAGGTACGATCCAATTCCAAGTGCACTACCGGCATACGCCAGAACTGCGCAGCCCCCGGCATAGGTATGCTAATCACCCCATGTGCAGTGTCGCACCATGCAAATGAAGGCATATAGCGATTCATGAAGTGATGCAGGCGTAGTGTAAGCCCACGGAAATGTAAACCAAAAAACATGGTTTACATTTTCCCAAACAGAACATCGGAGCTATGGAAGAGGGCCAGACCCAGGAATCACAACGTTAACATATGCCAATGGCAAAATACACAGCCAATGGCATAAGAAAAGATGCGCAACACGTAAATAACAATATTTAATGTCATGTCCACAGTAACACACAGCACAACCGCAGGGCATGTGTGCGGAAGCTGTAACATAAAGAAATAATATAAAAATGTCATAAAATCGCAACGTAATAGAAATCAGGTTTACAGCATAATACACAATGGTAGGCATGGAACACCACAACCAAGGTGCAAGGGTTGCTAAGGGCCTGCGATAGTGTTCGGCGCGGTAACTATGAATTAGTAGTCAATGCCATGCAAATGAGGCAGATAATACTGAATCGCAAATGTCCCGCCGGATGAAGGTTGTACCATACGGCGCAGCAGTATAACACCGAGGAGTGGCTCAGAGGAGATACATGACATCAGCAGAGGGGTGTGCCACCGTAGCAGTAAGCACATTGGAGCATTGCAAATCTGGCCTGTCCGTTGCTAACCAAAGCTGCAGGACAGGGGTGGGGAGGAATCGTTTAGCTGAGAGCACACATGGTGCCCAAAAGCGCATGTGTATGAGGATGAAAATGTGCCCGAAACCTAGTAATCGGACGCACGCACCGCAAACAATAGCAGAAACAGGAAGGTCAGGGGAAGAAAAGAAGGAAATGCGGTAGTAGGGTAAGTGGAGTACTAATGAGCAATTATCACCAATCAACCCACGAAGGCCAATCAACAGCAGCCGACAAGTCTGCTTGCAGAAACCTGCAAAACAGGATAGGGGAGGCATTGGAATGCAAAGAAAGGAGGGGAGGTATTGGATTGCAAAGATAAGAGACTTGACACAGCAGAGCAAAGCAAACTGACAGCAGACTGGCAGTAGCACACATAACGCAAGATATGCCAGGTCCTGGAAAGTACAAATGAAAGTAGGCTGCAGGATGCACGCCAGAAAATGGTAGTTGCAACATGCAGAAATGTAAAAGGAAGGTCAAGAGGTAATCCACGGCAGGCAAATGTAATTCAACACCAAAGGCACCACAATAGTAGTTCCGGCAGTAAAACACATACAATAACCTGTAGCTACGATCATACATACACACCCTATGACATCATTGGTGCTCACAGCACAATAGTATAAAATGTGAAAGCACCCAACACACACCTGTGTATTCCCAAACACCGCACCATAGGTGTAAACACATGGGGAACTTTTAAAATGTACATGTTGGGAGCTGCCCTAGCTGTGATTCATCAGCATGTGTTAGAGACTGACGGTGTTGTGGAGGATGATGCCGACAACCACCACGAGGAGAAGGAGAGTGTTCAGACCAAGGGTAACCTACCAGGGGCTACATGACCTGGAGATAGTAGAGCGTTACAGGGTGGACAGGGACATCTTACAGCAAATAGTGGAGCTGTGCCGGCCATGCCTGAGAACCAGAAACAACAGAGGGGAACCCATCCCAGTGGACACGAAGGTATGTGTAAGCCTGTGAATACTGGCCACAGGTACCTTTCAAAGGCCAACTGGAGATATAATGGGTATCTCACAGGCATCAGCATCCAGGGTACTACACCAGTTCCTGGATGCCATGTTACCACATGCCAATGAGCAGATATACTTCCCCAGAACTCAGGAGGAGTTGGCCAGCGATATGCACCACTTCCACCGTGTGGCACAATACCGGGAGGTACTGGGTGCGATTGACTGCACGCACATACAAATCAAGTAACCACCTGGTCAGCAGGGTAGGTGCTACATAAACCACAAGGGATTCCACTCCATCAACTGCCAGGTCGTGTGCAATGCCCAGGGCATTATCATGGATGTGTGTGCTGGCAGCCCTGGAAGTTACCATGACTCCCATATCTGGCATGCCTCACAGCTGTATCAGGTATCTGTCAGGGGGGACATCCCACATGGTCATCTCATGGGGGATGCTGGCTATGCACTGGAGCCGTGGATGAAGACTCCCATCAGAAATGCACACATAGCCATGCAAGAACGCCATAATGAGGCACACGCACAAACCAGAATCATCAGAGAGCGTGTGTTTGGGATGCTGAAATCATGGTTCCGGTGCTTGGATACATCTGGTGGAGCCTTGCAGTACTCTCCAGGCACGTGTGCCCACATTGTCATAGTATGTGCCATGCTACATAATATGATCCTGCGGAAGCAGCTGCAGCAGGGACAAAATGGTGAAGGCCCTCATAGCCCACCGCAATTGCCAAGGCCATTACAGGCACAGAGGGATTCAGACCATGAACACACTGTGCCAGCCCCAGTAGGCAGACAGAGGCATGCCCAATATGCCTACGCCTTGGCAAAGAGGGAACATATAGCACATACTCTGACAGTGTAGGCCCCTACGGACTGACACCTCTCCACCTGCACACACAGTAAAATGGATGGCACACAAACATGACCACCTGTAAATAGTAATGTATAGATGGCCCAATGTGTGACTCCTACATAGGCAGCCCTCAAACATTGTAAACGCAACAGCCAGTGGAACACAGAATGCCAACACCTGAACAGTACATGAGCCTTACAGCATATGGTGGTGCTGTGTGCCTGTCACGTTCCCCGCCAGATATATATATATATATATATATATATATATATATATATATATATATATATATATATATATATATATATATATATATATATATATATATATATATATATATATATATATATATATATATATATATATAGATAGATATATATATATATAGATATATATAGATATATATATATAGATATATATATATAGATATATATATATATATATATATATATGTACACATATGCATATATATATATAATACAGATAGAAAGGGCAATAGAGGGAAATATGGTGATATAGATGGATTCAGCGATATCTGCAAATATAATAGATAGTTCAACGACATTCATAACACCTTGGAGGTACAAATAAATAGGATACCGCCAACCATGGAATGTGTAACATACCGACATGCGTAACCACGAGGCTGAAAGACCGATAGAGCACAGTACCGGAACAGTACATCCGCGAGTAATAGTATGATGATATGAAGGGACAGTTAGTCACCGCTGCCGGAGTCGCGGTCCACATAGGTACTGTGTTCAACTGTGTCTGTGAGTGCCGTAGTCTGTGTAAGTGTGCGTTGAGGGTGCCGTGTGCATCTCTGTGTGACTGTAATGTGTGTGTGTGTCTGCAACATGTGTTTGTTAGTGCCAAGTCAGAGGCAGATCAGTATGGTAGGTGTGGGTATAGCTAGCCATAGGCATACGGCTACTACCTGTCCCACAGTAGGAGGGACAGCCCCACCCTGGGCGGGTGTGTCCAGACATAAAACAGTACAAAGGGCAAATGTCTGAGATGGTAGGACATAAATATGTCCCATATATAATGTAACAGTCGTATGTAATAGTTATGCCTGTATGTAAGAAACGTAAATGCTACAAGCAATATGATAAGTAGCCAAAGTCACACAACAATAGGTATGTAGTGAGGATAAAAGTATGTGCTAACCTGTGTACTGACTGTGGCTACGTGTTGGCCTGTAAACACCGCTGTGTGTCCCGCAGGTGTCCAACAATGACCATATGAAAAGGTGGCAACCCATGGCAAACAGGCTCTTTTAACAACACAACCACAATGACTGCAAATATCTGGGACAGAAATACAAGGGATAGCTGTCACTTACACATATCCCATGATATATTGCCACAATTACGGAGGTATACAAGTAGCAAGCTCACCTGCAGACGATATAAAAACCAATTAACAATGGCCCAATGTACAATCCCGTAACATAAGTCTACTAACTGTTAGCTCTCTAATTAGGGATGGAGCCCACACACATATATACAGATTATGTAGAAATGCAAGGCCCACAAACCTGTATAAGCTACGTACACCCACCGACATCCCCCACACTAGAAACTAAAGCAATACAGACTGTAATAGCAGCACAAACATCCAGTCAGTCAATTACATCTGTAGAACCCTCAACATACCGTGTGAGAGACACAATTAAAGGCGTCATGCAAAATTGCAGGCGTTGTATAATGGAACAAACAGCCATGTTACAGGTTTTGTTTGCAATACTCCGTTATCACATGTTGGGATGACAGGTACACCCACATGTTGAACCAAATACTCAACCAGTCACACACAATCCACGGGGGACATGAATCCAAACTATACTTGTCTCCATGCATAGCAGTTGCAGTTACACATAACAAAACACAATACAGACCGTCTCCCCGAAGGTAGGGCAAATAGGCAAGGCCCAAGTGGAGAATCCAATTATACCCCACTGTTGTCGCGTAATTGGTGAATGGAGTAGCTGCACAGCTGATATGCAAGTAATTAGTCACTCAGGAACACCAATTGGCGGGATGAATCCACATGTTACAGGTATCGACGTATATAAGGATGACTTGCCAGACATTCAAACCGTATGCTCATACCGAATACCAGTTGAAACACTGTGAGAGAGATAGAAACGAAATGCCATAAGGACAACAAGGTATGTAGAACACCCGATATGTAAGGTTATGTATAGCATGATCTGTATTAATTAGTTTTACTGTATGTATAGCCTGGTTTGCATTAATTAAACGTGTCCGCAATGCATAAAATGGGGAAAGGTATTTATGTACTGATGTCTTGCTGAGCATACTAACGCTTGTAGAAACTGCGTCCAGCAGTGGGACACAAGGTACACAGCACAGACACCACAAGGGATGCTACATGAGGGCGTTAAACAGAACAATTCCATACAACCCGCTGTCAGTGGTAGGGTATGTCCAACAAGGACGTGCCATAGCAGGGGATAGTATATGTTGATATACTGTCACAGCACGCATGTGTATGGGCATATAACGTTAATGACATATGTAAGGTGGTCCCGCTGTGCAAGTATGCTTTGCATTATGGGATACTATGTGAAATATGTGTAATGTATAGTATTATAGGTAGATATGACAGATATTCTACACAGCATAACAGGCATATCATGCATACCACAGGTATCATCTATTGGTATGTACAATAACAGGATACATATGGCCTGTAGGTATGGGACATAGTAATAGCATGATAGCTAATCTAAATGGAAGGGCTACCAAGTAACCATGCACAAAGGACATGTAATAGCTTCACAGGTGCATAGTGGGGTACTATGCAGTCTGGCAAGTCCATGTGTAAGCACAACTACAGTGCTCACACTAGTGGCATCTCTCTAGGGTAGTGTCCTGTGAACAGCAGAGCCAGGTGTCACCTGCATCTCTGCACAGTACAGCCACTGCAGTGATCCCAGGCCTACATGTGTCTCCCAACCACCAAGGGAGGTATCACATGAACAGTGCTACTGAGTGTCCCTGTGTGATGTACATAGGACTTATGTTCCAAAGCATGGTGAGTGTCTGGTTTGGGAATGTAACCCACAAGCACATCCCACTCATTGTGGCGTGTGTGCACATATCCATGAGCATGTTGCTCACAGTGGCTCTGCTTATGTCGTGTATGAGGAGTATATCCATTAATAATGTTGTGGACATGGGCCCTGTCTGATCAGCAGAGGTCACCCCTAAGTATGTAGTATGCAAATGTGTACACATGTGGTGTCCATAGTGCAGTCGCATATTTAAACTGTCGTAGCTCAGTAAACATCATGGCATGTTAATGTTGTGGCATGTAAAGCTGTAGCTGTTGTGTAAGGTACACCCTAAATGGGGTGGTGTACCCTTGAATGTGTGTAGATGTCTTGAGTTCAGAGGTACAATGGGTGCCTATGTACCAGCTACACACCCAGTACAGATAGGTGTGGCCATGTAGAAGGATATCCATGCCACAGTGGCAATACGGTAATCACAGGAGTGGGTGCGACATATGTTGGGCGGCACAGTGGTGCAGCGGTTAACGTTGTCGCCTCACAGCAAGAGGTTCTCTGGTTCGATTCTTGGCTGGGGTGCCTTCTGTGTGGAGTTTGCATGTTCTCCCTGTGTTCGCGTGGGTTTCCTCCGGGTACTCCGGTTTCCTCCCACATTCCAAAGACATGCATCTGGAGCATTTCTCCCTGGGCCTCCGCTGAAAACAGGCTCTGTGGAACCTAGTTGGACATTCCCGGTCAACAAATGTTAAATAAAAAAATAAATAAATAAAATATGTGTGTACTGCAAACATGTACAATGTGATATGTATGTAGGGGACTACCATCCATGTGATAGTCAGTGGGTGAATGGTGTAATGCAAAGGTGATGTGCATGCACCTTGTGTCATGCAGCTTGATGCCATGATAGTCATATTATGTATCTGTCACAGCAACACCTGTATGGTTGGAGTCAGTATCAGCTGGTGGAGCAATCATGGCGCTTGGTATGCAGGGGTTTGAAAGCTAGGCAGGGAAAGTCCCATGTGCTAGCCTGTTCCACAGGGAAGCATATACTGAACATGAGGGGCCCTATGACTGAGGACCGTGGTATGCCAAATGTACCTGACATGCAGTAGGTACTATGGTATGCTGGCCTCACTGTGTGTCCTGTCCATGAGCCACATAGCATAACATCCTGAGACACAGGGTACGATGTGCAGGTGGATGTGTATGTTGTCAATACCAGAATGGGGAATGGAGATGAAAGGCAATGAGAGGACAATGTAGGATGTGTGGACTCCCGTACAATCAGCAACTGCCCTGGTAACTGTATGAAAAGAGTCCACCATGTGTAGGGGCCATGCTCTGGCCCTAACAAGCCCAACCTGGGTGGCAGCAAAGGACGGGAGCCCAACAATGTCTCTGTGAATGATGTCCATGATGATGTGCCCCATAGCCATGCAGAACAGTCCAGTCAGGTGTGTAGGACTATAGTACCACTCGTGCAATGTGGTGCCACCTGTGTGTAGTGTGATAAATGCTGCTGTGTGCCATTCAGGGGCTACAATGTCTGAAACAAGGCTATTACTGAATATGGTGGCCTAGTGGGGAGACATGTAATTCAGAGGTTGGTGGACATCACAGCCTGGGACGTTGGAAGGTGACATGGGGCCAGTGTCCCAGGACATATAGAGTGTAGGTCAGTACTGTGTAGGTGTGATCACAGGGACACCACAATGTCCATGTATGGATTGCGGCCCTGTAGTGAGTGAGAGGGTGTAATGTCAGCATTGAATCCATCCTCCAGCATGTTGGCAACGACACCTGGGTCTGCAATGTTCCTGAGTGACTGTTGTATGTGACAGCAGATGTGGGTGTTGCCATCGACTACTGATATACCACCATAATGCCTGGTGGTACACCCCGGAATGTGTGGCAGTCATGCTTACGTAGCTAGTCTTGGAGTATGTGATGAGGGACCCTGTGGCCCCACCACGGCTGACCAGTGAGCCACCCCATACATGGGAATGTACACCACTGTGCAACAGCCTACACCTGTTGTTGTACATCATATGTCCATGGAACATGACCACCAGAGTGGCGTCTGTTATCTGGTGTGTACCATCATGGCTCTGTGTGGAATAGCATGATCCATGCAGTTGTGTACATGCTAATGAAGTGCACTGGGGTATGTGTCAGCATTTGTATGTGCATTGTCCATCTGCACGGGTGTCATGATGTTAACAACTGCTGTCAGCAGACATCTGTAGTAGGTGTTGTAGTACTCATGTACTGTGTATGCTGTGATGGGTGTGTTGCCGGGATGTGGCTAACAAGGTCAATTAGCATATGTTCGGAATCCACCAATGAGGGGATAACCCCAGGTGTGTAACACCAGTCACATGGTGGTAGTGTTCATGCCAAGGGTAATGTAGGTCTTGGAGGTGGTGTGTATGGGTTGACCCAGCAGAGCAGAGGGTATGACTCATGGATGTGTCAGTACATGAGTGGCTATCCCAGTGAAGTGTGGGGTAGTATCAGTCACACATCAGTAGTAGCTGTCTGAGGCCCACTGTCCGCTATACCAACATAGAAGGTATGTTACCCGTGGTGTATGATGTTGACTCTGTCGCTTGTTACAATGTGTATAGCAGTCCCAGACACAGTTAGTTGCACATGGAGCACCTCTGATGCATTGTGCTAAGTAACTTGCCAGGATGTGTGCAACACATAGTGGGATATGGGAACCCCTCAGCTGTGGGCGTGCTGGTCCAGGTATGTGCCTAAAAGGTATGGTCTGTCTATAACCTGTCATTGCAGGTGTGCTCTGTAGAGCCTAGAGGCAGGTCCCAGTCACTGCAGAGATATTTGAGTGGTGCATTATAAGGTGTGCCTTGCCTGCGTGCGTCACAGAGGAAGATGCAAGCATTGTGTCACATGACCCCATGTCGTGCCTGCCAGTTACCGCCCTGCTGGTGACAGTTATTGGAAACTGTGCAAGACAGGCAGTATAGAAGCAGCAAGTGCCTTACATGTGAGCTGTACTCCCAGGGCTGACAGGTGCAAGTCATCTGTGCCATAGCATTGTGTTTGACCAGGTCAGTCATAGCGGACAGGTACCAGATGCCTGTGGAATGACAATAAGAGCATAGGCAACTGTTGAAGTGACACAGTCAGTCATTGTACAGTGGTATTGTGTCCGGATGAATGCAAAATGCTCCCCAGGGCTTGGCCCACACCCTCAGGGCTATAAGACTGGTGAGATATTGCATGTCCCTGCACACATAGTCTGTGAAGTGGCATCACAGGGCAGTCACACTAACATGGAGAATGACAGTCATATCGTACCTGGTGAGGTGAGGCATGGGTGCATAGGTTATGTTGCAGAAGCAGTTACCCGACAGCAAGATGTAAGCGACTAACGCCTTGTGTAGCCTGCTGTGTGGAACTGCAGTGTGACTCCCTACAGAGTCATCTATGACTGGTGTGTTGTGAATGTTATAACTCACTATTGGCTGTATGTGATGGGCACATATGAGTCTGTGGGCTATAAGCTGGTGATGTTGTCTTCCATGATGGGGGCTACCTCTGGTGCCTACAGTGAGTATGGAGACATACTGCACAAGTTGTCCTCGTAGGTGTGGCCAGTGGTGTAGATCATGTGAGACTATGTGATGGGTGGCGTGTGTTGCGAATGTTACACATCCCCAAATGACTGTCAGGTGAAGTCAGGGTTGGTGACAGCATTACCCCCAGCCATAGCTGTCAACCTCCTGTCCCCAAACTGAGGAACATTAGCCCTCATACTGTATGACAAATGGGCAAAACGTGAAACACTTAAACACTTACAACTGGCTTACTAACAGGTTCAACTAGGAAGGGCATATGATGGTTAAATTAGGCTGGTTTTATGTATAAAAAAGATATTCTAATGAATTAATATGATTCCCATCTATTTAGCCATGGCTAACAGGTAAACAATTTACAACAATGAATGTGTGACAGACCCTTCCAATGTGGAACCTTGAGGAACATGCACCTTTTAGAATCCCATATGAGGTACGTTCCTCGTAATGAGATACACCTGCGAGCTATGCCCCCAGCACGGCTGCAGAAGTGCAACCCCCACAGGCTGTAGTGCCGTATGTTGGAAGGTGAGCATTGAATGTGTACATGAGACAATTGCTCTATTGCCACATGTATGACATATCCCTCATATAGACAGGCAGTAGCACTGGTACGTGACAGTTGGACATGCCTGTATATACAACCATATCCCACAGGATATGTGTGTTACGTGTGTACAACAGCTGTTGTACCATAAGCAAGCTGGGAAGTGTAGGACAGCCAGTGTACCTGTGGGAAATGGTGTGGAATGGGTGCTATAGTAATCAGTAGCTCATGACATGCTTACAAGTTCTGAACAAGTGCCTAGCATGACCATACAATACAGATAGGGTGGTGGATAATATCAACCCACAAGTGGTGATGACAGTCAATTATGGTGGCACCGCACTATAACCCTGCTGAGTATAGTGTGCATGTCCATGAACCATTAGCACTGTAGATGTTAGCAGTACAGATGTACAAGACAGCACAGATATTTGATTACAAATACCTTTGCATGTCACAGGAGTGTTCCACCAGTGGCCTGTTGACAGACTCACAACTACAAAAGGTGCAAGAGTGACATGTGCACAGCACACCAGTGCCAGCTACAGTAGAACAGGGTTAATGTGTTGTACCCCACCCTCATTGTAGCCCATACCACACAGACAAATGTTAGGCATCTGTGTATGTAAGGCTGTGAATGGCCATGACCTATCAGTATAGCTGTGTCAGTGTTGTGAACAACATACAGAATGGGCTGTGTGGGTGAGGTGTGTGACATATGTGCACAGTCTGATGGATGATACCAGCAGTGTCACTGCTAGGTGAACATCCCTGTACCCATAAACTACTACCTAGGCTGTGGTCAACATTATGGACACTGTGTAAGGGATGGTGCTGTGCAGTGTACCCCCCAACATGGTGACGTCTCCAGGCCCCTTAGGTAGTCATATGAGGTACCCTTTTCATGTCAGGGTGCCATCCATGAGCACGGAGATCACTGGACAGGCATATACAGCACTGTGGTGAGCAATATTGGATCACATACCACCTGTAAGGGGTAATGGCTATGCATGGATGTGAGATACCAGCCTTCACAATCCTCACCTCCACTATGCAGCATGCTGTCTACCTTGCAGAAGGACATTTGCTACACCATGATGATGGACATGCTACATGTCCATATCCTGATCTATAAGACATATGTCATGGACAGCCACTGTCCTAATACTAGGATCGCCACAGGCTGGACAGATCCCTGTGCCATATATGTGACATACTCCCGCCATACCATGTAACCCTGTCCATCAAAACTGCACATGTCATCCCAGTCATACATGGTGAGATGGCCGCATGGCAGATGTACTATCAACTGACTGGATCAGTAATGTGGCACTGATGCACCTTGCGGTGGCACAGTGCCTGTCTTGTACAGCTTGGAAACCATGCCCACACATGCTATGGTTGATAACCATCCCTGTGAATGTTGTCTGACTAGCCATTGTCCCATGTCCCATGTCTATCACATGTGCAATACAGTGCTGTGTAGATGTATATGGCAAAACACATGCATGTACAGGTATCCATGCGTATGTGTGCATTGTCACTGCTCAAGTCCATTACAGCTGTGTCTGTGTTGATATGTGACATATACACAGCATCCAGGTCAACAGTAGTACCATGGACACATCCAGGCATGTGCAGATAGGTAAGAACACAAGTGCAGGCAAATAGACATGCCCACAGCAAGACAGCATTTACATGGAGTATGAACACTGTAATGAGGTGACACACATATATGGTGATGATATCCAATGCATAATGGGTGTGACATGTGTGACGCAAACACGTCAGTCATGTCAGTGTCATGATGCTTTGCAAAGATAACTGTGCAGATGTAGTAGATGTCATAGAAACGTATGTGCAGCAGTATCTCTGTACATCTCTGAAACTGTGACCTGTCACCATCATTATGTCTTACAGATAATGCCCTGTACACGTCTCACAGCATACACTCTCCAGGAGGATGATGTCCTCATCCGACAGCTCCATGACAACTATGACTTGTTGTTCAGCCATGTGCCACAGCATGCCCAGCAGTGGGATGACCTGTGGCAGGATCTACGCAGGAGGGTGAACGATGTGGGTGGCCATAACCGCACCTACCAGCAGGTGCGCAGACACTGCATGGACTTGATACGACATGCAAAACAGCGTGCCACTGCAATCGCCAGGGAACAAGGTGGAACAGGTGGTGGGCCACCATCCCAGCCCCCACTCACACACACCGAGGAACTACTGGCCAGTCTGGGGACACCCAGGGAACAGCATCCAGAAACACTAGCTGCCATCGTGGAGGTGGGTGTCTCCCAACCAATGAGCCTGGAGTTGCCTGGTAAGTCAGTACTGCACATATGGCTATTATATCCCATGTAGTTGCATGTGTCACTGTACATTATGTGAAGTAACATATGCAAGGTATGTGGACACACATGCTGCATACTACAGTATGCTACATTGTGTATGCACACATGTGCATACTATATGCTATTACACAGGTGAATGTGTTCACATGCACAGTGCAACCTGTGGCTGTCATACAGTCATGGATAATGTTAATACTGGTATGTCACCCCTATACAGGTACCTCTGGCATGCCGCACAGACATGAGTCTGTTGCAGGTGAGACTGTCATCAGTATCAGGCATGTTACAGTGTAGATCTATTTGCCATGTGGCCAGTTAACACTTGCACACCTGATGTTTGTTCCAGTCACGATATGCAGGTCGCACCACCCGTCATTCACACAGGCCCCCATGTGCAATATATACAAATGTAATGATACACCGACTTGAAACCACAGTACTTGTCATTGCGATATGTGTGGTCAGCTGTGCATACAACGGTGGAGGTGTTCTACACTGGAGGCATATGTAGTATGCATTGGAACAACATGTGTGGTACACACACAGTACCACACAGTGAGCTGTGTAATGGGCAGCCCACAGGTGTCACCATTGTGTCATATGCCCCTGCATTGGGTGCACACATTGTAATGTGCCACCTAACATGTCACAGACATGCAGTGTTCTGTCTGCAATATTGTCACACTATCGCATGACCTATACCCCACATACCAAACATACAACCCGTTGTCTGCATAACCCTGTGGATTGTGACATATCTGACATCTATGGGTGTATGTCATATGGGACAACACAGACATGTGAGATAGATGCCCATCACACACAATTGGCTAACACATGTGCACACATGGCCATGGGGGATGGCCAGAGACATGTAGCCACACAGTACTTGGGAAGTGTATCCACCCTGTTACACATTGTCCACACATGGTACAATTATAGCCTTAGTTGACTTTT
>NC_056744.1:1526124225-1526152681 GCF_019279795.1 Protopterus annectens
ACTACAGGCTAATACACTCAGGTGTACTAGCTTTTGATAGAATTTAATTGAAAAGCAAAGCATTTATTGTGTTTTCTGTCTGTCTGTGTAAAAAAATTTGAAAAAAACAAAAAAAAATTCTTGTTCTCCATACTTTCCTGACTAGTTTGTTCCAGTGATCAGATTTTGCTGATCCCTGGGCTTTGTCTTGGTTCCTGTACTTCTCCATTTTCCTTGTTTGGTCAGGGGGAAGTTTCTTTACTCACCAGTGAGAGTGGGGAATACTGAGCTGCCTGTTTGTCCTCAGAGGAGTGGTTTAAGACAGTAACTTGTAGTTCATTGGCCATTTTGGGTCATTTCATGCCTTTTCCAGCCCCCTGCTATAAAGCATGCTTTGGCAGGCATTTCTGGCTGTAGAGAACTCAGCACAGCTCCTCGTGGTATCCAGCAGAGTTCCTAGAGCAGCAGAGACCAGAAAAGACAGCTTTCCAGATTTTAAGTATTTTTTTTTCTGCATTTTCGACCTTTTCTGCCTTTCGACGACTGTTTCTGCCTATTTTATAGAGTTATTACCTGTTTTTCCTGTTTTTATAAGCTTGAATTGTTTGTTGCACTTCCTAGTTTCAGTTTGCTTAAAAGTTAAACTACAGGCTAATACACTCAAGTGTACTAGCTTTTGATAGCATTTAATCAAAAAGCAAAGCATTTATTGTGTTTTCTGTCTGTCTGTGTAAACAAATTTGAAAAAAACAAAAAAATATTCTTGTTCTCCATACTTTCCTGACTAGTTTGTTCCAGTGATCAGATTTTGCTGATCCCTGGGCTTTGTCTTGGTTCCTGCACTTCTCCATTTTCCTTGTTTGGTCAGGGGGAAGTTTCTTTACTCACCAGTGAGAGTAGGGAGTACTGAGCTGCCTGTTTGTCCTCAGAGGAGTGGTTTAAGACAGTTACTTGTAGTTCATTGGCCATTTTGGGTCATTTCCTGCTTTTTCCTGCCCCCTGCTATAAAGCACGCTTTGGTGGGCTTTTCTGGCTGTAGAGAACTCAGCACAGCTCCTCGTGGTATCCAGCAGAGTTCATAGAGCAGCAGAGACCAGAAAAGACAGCTTTCCAGATTTTAAGTATTTTATTTCTGCATTTTTGACCTTTTGTGCCTTTCGATGACTGTTTCTGTCTATTTTATAGAGTTATTCCCTGTTTTTCCTGTTTTTATAAGCTTGAATTGTTTGTTGCACTTCCTAGTTTAAGTTTGCTTAAAAGTTAAACTACAGGCTATTACACTCAAGTGTAATAGCTTTTGATAGCATTTAATCAAAAAGCAAAGCATTGTGTTTTCTGTCTGTCTGTGTAAAAAAATTTGAAAAAAACAAAAAAATATTCTTGTTCTCCATACTTTCCTGACTAGTTTGTTCCAGTGATCAGATTTTGCTGATCCCTGGGCTTTGTCTTGGTTCCTGTACTTCTCCATTTTCCTTGTTTGGTCAGGGGGAAGTTTCTTTACTCACCAGTGAGAGTGGGGAGTACTGAGCTGCCTGTTTGTCCTCAGAGGAGGGGTTTAAGACAGTAACTTGTAGTTCCTTGGCCATTTTGGGTCATTTCCTGCCTTTTCTAGTGCCCTGCTATAAAGCCCGCTTTGGCTTTTCTGTAGAGAACTCAGCACAGCTCCTCGTGGTATCCAGCAGAGTTCCTGGAGTAGCAGAGACCAGAAAAGACAACTTTCCAGATTTTAAGTATTTTTTTTCTGCATTTTTGAGCTTTTGTGCTTTTCGGCGACTGTTTCTGCCTATTTTATAGAGTTGTTATCTGTTATTCCTATTTTTATAAGCTTGAATTGTTTTTTGCACTTCCTAGTTTAAGTTTGCTTAAAAGTTAAACTACAGGCTAATACATTCAAGTGTACTAGCTTTTGATAGCATTTAATCGGAAAGCAAAGCATTTATTGTGTTTTCTGTCTGTCTGTATAAAAAAATTTGAAAAAAACAAAAAAAATATTCTTGTTCTCCATACTTTCCTGACTAGTTCATTCCAGTGATCAGATTTTGCTGATCCCTGGGCTTTGTCTTGGTTCCTGCACTTCTCCATTTTCCTTGTTTGGTCAGGGGGAAGTTTCTTTACTCACCAGTGAGAGTGGGGAGTACTGAGCTGCCTGTTTGTCCTCAGAGGAGTGGTTTAAGACAGTAACTTGAAGTTCATTGGCCATTTTGGGTCATTTCCTGCCTTTTCCAGCCCCCTGCTACAAAGCACACTTTGGCGGGCTTTTCTGGCTGTAGAGAAATCAGCACAGCTCCTCGTGGTATCCAGCAGAGTTCCTAGAGCAGCAGAGACCAGAAAAGATAACTTTCCAGATTTTAAGTATTTTTTTTCTGCATTTTCGACCTTTTGTGCCTTTCCACGACAGTTTCTGCCTATTTTATAGAGTTATTATCTGTTATTCCTATTTTTATAAGCTTGAATTGTTTGTTGCACTTCCTAGTTTAAGTTTGCTTAAAAGTTAAACTACAGGCTAATACACTCAAGTGTACTAGCTTTTGATAGCATTTAATCAAAAAGCAAAGCATTTATTGTGTTTTCTGTCTGTCTGTGTAAAAAAATTTGAAAAAAACAAACAAATATTCTTGTTCTCCATACTTTCCTGACTAGTTTGTTCCAGTGATCAGATTTTGCTGATCCCTGGACTTTGTCGTGGTTCCTGTACTTCTCTATTTTCCTTGTTTGTTCAGGGGGAAGTTTCTTTACTCACCAGTGAGAGTGTGGAGTATTAAGCTGCCTGTTTGCCCTCAGAGGAGTGGTTTAAGACAGTAACTTGTAGTTCATTGGCCATTTTGGGTCATTTCCTGCCTTTTCCAGCCTCCTGCTATAAAGCACGCTTTGGTAAGCTTTTCTGGCTGTAGAGAACTCAGCACAGCTCCTCGTGGTATCCATCAGAGTTCCTAGAGCAGCAGAGACCAGAAAAGACAACTTTCCAGATTTTAAGTATTTTTTTTCTGCATTTTCAACATTTTGTGCCTTTCGACGACTGTTTCTGCCTATTTTATAGCGTTATTACCTGTTTTTCCTGTTTTTATAAGCTTGAATTGTTTGTTGCACTTCCTAGTTTAAGTTTGCTTAAAAGTTAAACTACAGGCTAATACACTCAAGTGTACTAGCTTTTGATAGCATTTAATCGAAAAGCAAAGCATTTATTGTGTTTTCTGTCTGTCTGTGTAAAAAAATTTGAAAAAAACAAAAAAAATATTCTTGTTCTCCATACTTTCCTGACTAGTTTGTTCCAGTGATCAGATTTTGCTGATCCCTGGGCTTTGTCTTGGTTCCTGTACTTCTCCATTTTCCTTGTTTGGTCAGGGGGAAGTTTCTTTACTCACCAGTGAGAGTGGGGAGTACTGAGCTGCCTGTTTGTCCTCAGAGGAGTGGTTTAAGACAGTAACTTGAAGTTCATTGGCCATTTTGGGTCATTTCCTGCCTTTTCCAACGCCCTGCTATAAAGCACGCTTTGGTAAGCTTTTCTGGCTGTAGAGAACTCAGCACAGCTCCTCGTGGTATCCATCAGAGTTCCTAGAGCAGCAGAGACCAGAAAAGACAACTTTCCAGATTTTAAGTATTTTTTTTCTGCATTTTCAACGTTTTGTGCCTTTCCACGACTGTTTCTGCCTATTTTATAGACCTATTACCTGTTTTTCCTGTTTTTATAAGCTTGAATTGCTTGTTGCACTTCCTAGTTTAAGTTTGCTTAAAAGTTAAACTACAGGCTAATACACTCAAGTGTACTAGCTTTTGATAGCATTTAATTGAAAAGCAAAGCATTTATTGTGTTTTCTGTCTGTGTAAAAAAATTTGAAGAAAACAAAAAAATATTCTTGTTCTCCATACTTTCCTGACTAGTTTGTTCCAGTGATCAGATTTTGCTGATCCCCGGGCTTTGTCTTGGTTCCTGTACTTTTCCATTTTCCTTGTTTGGTCAGGGCAGAGTCTCTTTACTCACCAGTGAGAGTGGGGAGTACTGAGCTGCCTGTTTGTCCTCAGAGGAGTGGTTTAAGACAGTTACTTGTAGTTCATTGGCCATTTTGGGTCATTTCCTGCCTTTTCCAGCCCCCTGCTATAAAGCACGCTTTGGCGGGCTTTTCTGGCTGTAGAGAACTCAGCACAGCTCCTCGTGGTATCCAGCAGAGTTCCTAGAGCAGCAGAGACCAGAAAAGACAACTTTCCAGATTTTAAGTATTTTTTTACTGCATTTTCGACCTTTTCTGCCTTTCGATGACTGTTTCTGCCTATTTTATAGAGTTATTACCTGCTTTTCCTGTTTTTATAAGCTTGAATTGTTTGCTGCACTTCCTAGCTTAAGTTTGCTTAAAAGTTAAACTTCAGGCTAATACACTCAAGTGTATTAGCTTTTGATAGCATTTAATTGAAAAGCAAAGCATTTATTGTGTTTTCTGTCTGTCTGTGTAAAAGAATTTGAAAAAAAACAAAAAAATATTCTTGTTCTCCATACTTTCCTGACTAGTTTGTTCCAGTGATCAGATTTTGCTGATCCCTGGGCTTTGTCTTGGTTCCTGTACTTCTCCATTTTCCTTGTTTGGTCAGGGGGAAGTTTCTTTACTCACCAGTGAGAGTGGGGAGTACTGAGCTGCCTGTTTGTCCTCAGAGGAGTGGTTTAACACAGTAACTTGTAGTTCCTTGGCCATTTTGGGTCATTTCCTGCCTTTTCCAGCCCCCTGCTATAAAGCACGCTTTGGCGGGCTTTTCTGGCTGTAGAGAACTCAGCACAGCTCCTCGTGGTATCCATCAGAGTTCCTAGAGCAGCAGAGACCAGAAAAGACAACTTTCCAGATTTTAAGTATTTTTTTTCTGCATTTTCAACATTTTGTGCCTTTCGACGACTGTTTCTGCCTATTTTATAGCGTTATTACCTGTTTTTCCTGTTTTTATAAGCTTGAATTGTTTGTTGCACTTCCTAGTTTAAGTTTGCTTAAAAGTTAAACTACAGGCTAATACACTCAAGTGTATTAGCTTTTGATAGCATTTAATCGAAAAGCAAAGCATTTATTGTGTTTTCTGTCTGTCTGTGTAAAAAAATTTGAAAAAAACAAAAAAATATTCTTGTTCTCCATACTTTCCTGACTAGTTTGTTCCAGTGATCAGATTTTGCTGATCCCTGGGCTTTGTCTTGGTTTCTGTACTACTCCATTTTCCTTGTTTGGTCAGGGGGAAGTTTCTTTACTCACCAGTGAGAGTGGGGAGTACTGAGCTGCCTGTTTGTCCTCAGAGGAGTGGTTTAAGACAGTAACTTGTAGTTCATTGGCCATTTTGGGTCATTTCCTGCCTTTTCCAGTGCCCTGCTATAAAGCACGCTTTGGCGGGCTTTTCTGGCTGTAGAGAACTCAGCACAGCTCCTCGTGGTATCCAGCAGAGTTCCTAGAGCAGCAGAGACCAGAAAAGACAGCTTTCCAGATTTTAAGTATTTTTTTTCTGCATTTCGACCTTTTGTGCCTTTCGACGACTGTTTCTGCCTATTTTATAGAGTTATTACCTGCTTTTCCTGTTTTTATAAGCTTGAATTCTTTGTTGCACTTCCTAGTTTAAGTTTGCTTAAAAGTTAAACTACAGGCTAATACATTCAAGTGTACTAGCTTTTGATAGCATTTAATCGAAAAGCAAAGCATTTATTGTGTTTTCTGTCTGTCTGTGTAAAAAAATTTGAAAATACAAAAAAAATATTTTTGTTCTCCATACTTTCCTGACTAGTTCATTCCAGTGATCAGATTTTGCTGATCCCTGGGCTTTGTCTTGGTTCCTGCACTTCTCCATTTTCCTTGTTTGGTCAGGGGGAAGTTTCTTTAGTCACCAGTGAGAGTAGGGAGTACTGAGCTGCCTGTTTGTCCTTAGAGGAGTGGTTTAAGGCAGTTACTTGTAGTTCATTGGCCATTTTGGGTCATTTCCTGCTTTTTCCAGCCCCCTGCTGTAAAGCACGCTTTGGCGGGCTTTTCTGGCTGTAGAGAACTCAGCACAGCTCCTCATGGTATCCAGCAGAGTTCATAGAGCAGCAGAGACCAGAAAAGACAGCTTTCCAGATTTTAAGTATTTTATTTCTGCATTTTCGACCTTTTGTGCCTTTTGATGACTGTTTATGTCTATTTTATAGAGTTATTACCTGTTTTTCCTGTTTTTATAAGCTTGAATTGTTTGTTGCACTTCCTAGTTTAAGTTTGCTTAAAAGTTAAATTACAGGCTAATACACTCAAGTGTACTAGCTTTTGATAGCATTTAATCGAAAAGCAAAGCATTTATTGTGTTTTCTGTCTGTCTGTGTAAAAAAATTTGAAAAAAACAAAAAAATATTCTTGTTCTCCATACTTTCCTGACTAGTTTGTTCCAGTGATCAGATTTTGCTGATCCCTGGGCTTTGTCTTGGTTCCTGTACTTCTCCATTTTCCTTGTTTGGTCAGGGGGAAGTTTCTTTACTCAACAGTGAGAGTTGAGAGTACTGAGCCTCCTGTTTGGCCTCAGCGGAGGGGTTTAAGACAGTAACTTGTAGTTCATTGGCCATTTTGGGTCATTTCCTGCCTTTTCCAGCGCCCTGCTATAAAGCATGCTTTGGCGGGCTTTTCTGGCTGTAGAGAACTCAGCACAGCTCCTCATGGTATCCAGCAGAGTTCCTAGAGCAGCAGAGACCAGAAAAGACAACTTTCCAGATTTTAAGTATTTTTTTTCTGCATTTTCGACCTTTTTATCCTTTTGATGACTGTTTCTGCCTATTTTATAGAGTTATTACCTGTTTTTCCTGTTTTTATAAGCTTGAATTGTTTGTTGCACTTCCTAGTTTAAGTTTGCTTAAAAGTTAAACTACAGGCTAATACACTCAAGTGTACTAGCTTTTGATAGCATTTAATCGAAAAGCAAAGCATTTATTGTGTTTTCTGTCTGTCTGTGTAAAAAAAATTTGAAAAAAACAAAAAAATATTCTTGTTCTCCATACTTTCCTGACTAGTTTGTTCCAGTGATCAGATTTTGCTGATCCCTGGGCTTTGTCTTGGTTCCTGTACTTCTCCATTTTCCTTGTTTGGTCAGGGGGAAGTTTCTTTACTCACCAGTGAGAGTGGGGAGTACTGAGCTGCCTGTTTGTCCTCAGAGGAGTGGATTAAGACAGTAACTTGTAGTTCATTTCCATTTTTGGGTCATTTCCTGCCTTTTCCAGCCCCCTGCTATAAAGCACGCTTTAGCGCGATTTAGCGTGGAGTTGCCACAGGAGCACACAAGAGCAGCAGCGGTTATCAAGGTTAAACTTTTCAGGCTACCTAAAGTCCACTCTTCATTTTTTCCCTTAGAACAGCTCTTCTTGAACTGTACTGCTATTCTAACCAGCCTATTCTCTATCTAAAAAGTTCAGCTCTACTCGATTCCTAAGTAGACTATTCTCTATCTGTAAAGCCTAGCACTTGCTCCTAAAGTACTTTTTACTCTGATATAGCACTTTTTATTATACATAGTACCCCATTAGCCTAAAACCCCTTTTTTTTTCGATCACCCACATCCCCCGAAGTCCTTTCAAACTCATCTACATAAAGTTTTTGTCTATTCCTTCTAGCATGTCGAGGGATCAGTTGCTAGTGTCCTCTCCTGCTCAGCTGGTAAATCTGGGAATATTGAGGCAATGTTATAATTGCCTCATGTACACAGACACAACCCTCTCCTTCTCCCACAAAACACAAATACATGCAAGAGATGCAACTATATAGCCAAATAGGAGGCTGAGCTCTCTCAACATAGGACTGGCAAGACCAGACAGGAGGAGAAGGTAACCACACACACCACAAACCCAGTCTCACATAGCACTATCACAACTTCAAATCATACACATAAACACTCAAAGACATACTCGGAGGCTCTGATCAAAAATCTACCAAAACAGCAGAGGCCACCAAAGCAGACACCCAAACAACTGCCACCACAGGACACAACACATGCAACACATAGACCACAAAATCAGTGTGCCAAACAGTCACAGCCCTTAAGGCCAAACACAATGCCAGACACACTCGTCATAGGTGACTCCATAGTCAGACACACTGACGTCCCGCTCACCAGATTGAGTAAGGAGAAGGTCACAGTAAGGTGCCTGTCGGGTGCTAGAATCCGCCACATAACGCAAGCACTCAGGTCACTCAACAGCGGGTACAAGTATGACTCAGGCATTGTCCATGCTGGTGTGAACGACCTGAGACATACCTCCCTGGACTACAAGAAAAGAGACATAGAGGAGCTCTCTGATTATGTAGCCCAGGCAGGTATGACCCTGACCTTGAGCAGTATCCTACCTTCACCAAGAATGATGCCACAATACAGAGACAAGATGATCAGCTTTAATAATTGGCTTAAACTCTGGTGTCATTCAAAGGGGATCCAATGTCTGTCTGCCTGGGATGACATGCTGGACAAGCCACACTGCTTCACAAGGGACGGCTTGCACCTGTCACCCCTGGACTAACGGGTATTGGCAAAGGCTCTTGCCACCCCCATAGTGCCTTTTTTAGGCAAGGCTCAAATTCTAAACCTACCACCCTAGAACACAAAAAAGGGAAAAAAACTAAGGGTAATGCTGCTCAATGCCAGAAGTCTCAACCTCAAGATGCACGCACTCGAAGCCTTTCTCAGTATGGAGAACATCGATGTCTGTGCTGTGACTGAAACCTGGTTCAAGGCTCCTGAGAGCACCCCAGCACTATCAGGTTTTACCTCATATCATGCGTTCCGGCCCCAAAATCCGGACAACACCAAGAAAGGAGTGGGGGTGTCCATATTCATCAAGGACACCCTCACCTCAAGGTTGGTGGCAATGCACGATGCATCAGAGACCATCCAGGTGCAATTAACCATAGGCAAGACTGCTCTGCAATTTGTAGCATGTTACAGGCCACCCTCTCAAACTCAGGAACCTCACACAGCTTTCCTGAAAACACTGGAGGGATTAAATGTATCTCCAAACACCATCATACTAGGTGATTTCAACTATCCAAATATAGACTGGGATCACTACTCAAGCCCCAACACTCTAGCCCAAAGGTTCCTAGAGTTCATAAACTCAAATGCCATGGAACAACTAGTCACCACCTCCACAAGAGGAGAAAACATACTATATCTCATCATCACGAACATGGGGTCACAATGTTCAACACCAGAAGTATACCCCTCATTGGTGAGATCAGATCATAAACTAATCTCACTGGAAGTTCACATCCCGCCCCCACCCCAGATAAAAAAGACCACAGTGAAGAACTTCTCAAAAGCCGACTTCACACTTCTAAAGACTGGTGTGGTCTCTTTCAAGGCCCCCGAGCCAGCGGAAACCATTACTCAAGCCGCTGAATCACTTACTAATGCCTTCTACCAGCACCTCCAGGACTGCATGGACCAGGCAATCCCAAAAAAAACAAAGACTCTTTGTACCAAAGGCAAGCGTCCAGTCTGGTGGACCCCAGCCATAAACAAGCTCTACAACAAAAGAAGGAAGCTACTACAAGATAGAGCAAAATCCTTAAAAGGGAAGACACCCTTGATCTTTATAAGTAAAAAACTAAGATCTCTCATAAAATCATCCAAGGTAAATTTTGAGAGTAAAGTCGCTAAGGACTCAAAAGACAATCATAAGGCCTTTTTTAGCTATGTTAGAAACCTGGGAGGAAACTCCCAGATATGCTCAGAATTAGTTCAAAATTATGTAAAAATCACTGAACCTACAGACATTGCCAACATACTGGCTGACAGGTTCAGTGCAAATTTCTACCCCCCCCCAAAAGGAGAGATATATATACCAGAGGATTGTAGCCCCCCAAACATCTCAAATGCTCAGGTGAGAACCGCTCTCTCCAAGGTGAAAAACACAGCATCCATGGGACCAGATGGTGTCCCTGGTTGTGTGCTCCACGAACTCAATGAGGAATTAAACCCACAGTTAGGGCAGCTGTTTAATCTTAGCCTCACCTCAGGATACGTACCCAAAGAGTGGCGTACGGCAACTGTGGTCCCACTTCACAAAGGAGGTGCCTCCACCGACCCTGGAAATTACCGTCCCATCAGCTTGACAAGCCTGCTCTGCAAAGCCGTGGTGAGGATCAGAATAGAACTCATAAATAAAGACATAGGGGACTTGCAGACATTGGATCCAACCCAGTTTGGCTTTGTCAAGGGCAGATCATTCCTTTTAAACCTGGTTGACTTTTTCGAAACAGTCACCAAGGCCATTAATGAGGGCAAGGCAGTCCACACAGCCTACCTTGACCTGGCAAAGGCTTTCGACACAATACCCCACTTGGGCATCATTGAAAAACTCATCAGCTTAAATGTAAACCCATACGTCACAAGATGGGTTGCAAACTGGCTAAGTGACAGAACCCACAGGGTCAGAGTTGCTGGCGCCATGTCAGACTCCAAGCCTATCACAAGTGGTGTCCCACAGGGCTCAGTCCTGGGCCCACTCTTGTTCGGCATCTACTTTTCAGAAGTACAAGCAAACACAGGAGGATTATGGCTGACAAAGTTTGCAGATGACTGCAAACTGGGCACCATAGTTGAAAACCCATCTGACACAGATATCCTTCAGAAGGGTCTCATAGAAATGGATAACTGGTGCCAGAACCATGGCCTAAAGTTAAACGCCAAAAAATGCATAGTCATTCCCTTCGGGAAAAACAAGGTTACCCCTAGCTGCCATATAGGTGGCAATCCACTAAGCACAGAAGAGGTTATCAGGGATCTGGGGACCCAGGTTGACAGTAACCTTTCATTTGACACTCACGTTGCCAAAGTAGTTAGGAAGACCTTCTACATTGCCCACCTGATCATGAAGGGATTCACATCTAGATCAAGGGAGGTCATCGTTCCCCTGTACTCATCACTCATCAGACCAATGATTGAGTACAATGCCCCATTCGGAATGTATCTGACCCGACACCTGCAGCAATTGGAAAGGCCCCAAAAGTTCCTCACCAAAAGGATAAAGGGTCTCAAAAATATGTCTTATGCTGCCCGACTGAAAGAACTCCAGCTCTATTCAGTTGCTTACCGTCTGCTCAGAGTCGACCTGTGCCTGACATACAAGGCCATGTCCAACCCGGAATTAATGAACATGCTTCACCTCAAAAAATCTAAATCCATCAGAACTACAAGGGCAAGAGACTTAAACCTTAACACGGTTATTAATAGGACGTGCTGGAGGGACAGATTCATCACCCAGAGACTCCCTATGCTGTGGAACAAAATCACGGTACATGTGAGGCAGAGCACCTCGCTGGCTTTGTTCAAGAGAAATCTTGACCAATGGATGGGAGATCGCAGGTATACCCCAGGGATTACCTCAGTGTCACTGCTTGACAGAGGCATAGCAAAATAATGGGCATAGTATCCTTCAAACTAAAGGGGTGGCGAAAGCCACAAAACTCTGGGCTAGGCTTATAAATGCCCTAGGGCAGATAGCCTAGTATGAACCTATGAACCTATGAACCTATGAACCTATAAGCAGAAGATCAATAACTCTTTGTTAAGTCTCATGACACTAGTAGAAATGAAACAATTATTATTATTTTCATGACATTAGAAAAAATCAAATGCTTTCCTGTTAATTTCCAAAGCATAAGCAGATAATAGCTGCACATATTTTTATGACATAACAGGATTGGAATGTCTTTAGTAGCTTGTGCAGATTCACGCAGTGTGAACAGAATAAATGCATTAACCCTTTTGAACCTTGAATGCACTAAGCATGCATATTACTAATACATATTTTTCTAACAAAAGTAATTTCCATCGAAGTTAAAATAAGATAAAAATCCCTATTATTAAACTTATCATACTTTGTTAAGGCTTCCTCAAACCATTTCATTCCTTCTTCATATGGTATTGATGAAAAGAAATCTATTATGTCAATAGTTATAAAAATGATTCTCTCATCATATAACTCATTTGTTATACTGCGTAGTAAATCCCAAGAATCCTTAACTACACCTTGGCTTCCAAGCGACATATCTTTAAGCTTGGTATCCAACCATCTGGCCAAAGGTACTGTTATAGATCCTTCTGAGGACACAATAGGCCTCATTGGTGGGTCTTCTATATCTTTATACACCTTTGGAATCCCAAAAATGGTTGGTATTTTTGTTTTTTCTACGTGCAGAAATTTAAAAGTTTCTATACTTATTAATCCTTCCAACAATAAATCATTTAAAATTAAATAGATTTTTCTGTTCCCTATATTTATTTCGTTAACTGAAACTCTGACATATCTATTTGTATTCTCCAATATATCCATCATCTTTTCTTCATACACCATTTGGTCCATAAGCACAGTCCCCCTCCCTTGTCCGGTCTCATGACCCTTATAGAGGTGTCCTCTGTCATTTAATATAATAGTTTGTTTTCTTCCTTTGTTACATTGTACCCTTTCTTATTCTTTAAAAGTTCTGATCTTATTTTCTTCTTCATTATCACCTCAACATTTTTTAATTGTGGGTGTAGGGGTGGGTTGAACTTAATTCTTAATTCTTCTGTACTTCGTGGGTTTATATTCTGTCCTTTAAAGAAGAGCTCAAAATTTTTCTTCCTTAAAAATAGTTTTAAATCTATTAATACTTTCCCCGGGATTCATGAAGCTCGGCGTAAGGCCGGTGTAAGGCCTGCGCCGGTGGTGCAGTGAATAGTCGGCGTAGTAGCGCCATATGCATAGTAATGAGTGCGCGCCGCAACCACAGACACGTGCATAGTGTACCTGAGCGAGCCCAAGTAGGATGCGTCCGGAGGCGTGGCTAAGCCGGCAGGCGATGAGCAACCTAAAGTGCTGACTGCCACAGTCCGCCCATAATAGTAATGTCACCAGCCAGGGCCCGTGCAGAATGAAACGCACGCAGAGTATGCAACATAGTACCCGGCCCAACAAAAGGAGAAGCAAACACAACCCACGAAGCCCTAAGTGTACCCGTCCAAGGAACAAAGGATACGCATAACACCGTGTTCGTCCCGCAATGCACCGTCAGTGGGCATACCCAGAGAAGGTGTACCGCAGCATGTCAGAGTAGCGACTAAGGTTACCACCTGTCCCACTTTGCGAGGGGCAGTCCCTCTATGGGCAGTTGTGTCCCGATAAAAAATATTAAAAACGGCAAATGTGCTAAGATTGTAGGACATAATTATATCCCGTATTTTATGTAATGGTCGCATAAAATAGTTATTTCCGTAACTAAAATACCTAAATGTCACAAGAAACAGAATAAGCAACCAAACTGCTACAAGAATAAGCTTTTATTTAGGCAAACAAGTTAAGTTCTATGCTATGTACTGACCGTGGGTATGTGTCAGCCTGTAGAATCTGATGTGAGTCCCGAAAATGTCCCACCTTGGCTATTGGAAAAGGTGGCAATCCTAGTAGCGACATGGGCATGGTCACCAGGGTTACCAACTGTCCCACATTGCTATGGGCAGTCCCTCATTTGACAGTTGTGTCCCACCAAATATCGAAAAATGGCAAATGACCTGAGATTTATGGGCAAAAATATTCCCTCAATATACCTGTAATAGTAGCATAAAACATATATTTTGTATATGAAACACATACATGGCATAAGAAACCGAATAAGGAACCCAAATGCTACGAGAATAAGCATATATTATGGCAAAAATGGGAAGTTCTGTCATCTCTACTTGCTGTGGGTATGTGTTGTCCTGCAAAATCCGATGTTTCCACAAAAGATGTCCCACTATGGGCATTGGAAAAGGTGGCAACCATAATGGTCACAAGCAGTAGTGAGAGTACACAGCCGGGTAGCCGTGTCGACATAACAACAGGAATGAACCAAGATACCCTAAACACAGGCAAACATGTGCATAGCAACATGTACCACACCCAGCAACGTGTTTGTCGCATACACAGGACGGCGTATGTCTAAGCGTAATATCCAGAAGCAGAACCCATGCATGCAAATGTAATACACAATAGCCCCATTGTAGCATGTAAGTCCCACCCATGCACGACAGTGCACCCAACCCAGCTAGCAGCCTTGTGCAGCTACACACCTACACACAATGGGCATACTTGAAATGTGGTAAGAAGTATTGTTTTAGGCAGTGCCACGCGGGAAAATATGTACCCCACATGTCACAAACCCACCTCAGGTACAGATATGCAAATGGCTGCATGTGAATGTGTCTGCAGAATGTGTACATCCCGCATGTGGTATGCACTCGTCCAAACCCTATAGGCTTGCACACACCACGGTGCACATAACTGTACACATGTGGACAAGTCGGGATGTTGAACCACCGCACTGATGATTAGCTATGCAGACAAGTCAAACACATATAGCGGAACATGTGCCTACCAAACAGGACGTCCTAACAGGGTGCCACAGCCTCAGAAGGGGAAGGTGGGACATCACATGTGGAGTGTAGTGTTGCCGGATGGCCAAACACCCACGGCCAAGGTAAAGGACGGAACAACATGCATATGACCGGATGGATGTTGTTAGAAAAATATATATAGAAACACATATGAAGTGCCAGTTTAGAAGCAAAATACTATATAATGCATTGAATTGTACAGTACAATATGGCAGTAGAAATGATCATGCATGCAATTGGTGAAGCTTAGCTGCAGTGTGATCGAACTCTGACTCTGGCAGTAACCAGTTCAGCAGGCTTATGTCACTCAACATCAATTATCTGCTGGGTTACAGAAAAATAAATGTATGTACATGTATATCATCCTCCCTTCCACTGAGGAGGATGGCCTTGTGAGCTCTATCGAAGATAGAGTACAACTCCTTACCAGAGAGACAAAGAAACGTATTAAGAAATGAACTGACTATTGTATCGGAACAGTCCAGGGTCCTTGAAACAGCAACAATTACAGAAGGACACTGTAATTGACCAGGTGCCTTGCAAGGCTGTGTTATTCTCATGGGAAAACATTTTAAAAACATTACCTCAGCACCCTCGTATGAATAGAATATTGCGGACCATAGTGATGGAAATGCCCTGTGACTGACCACGTCAGTAAGGTGGGCAAAAGCTGATTGTAAACACTATATAAACAAATTGCTTCCTGTATAGAGTCAGACAAAACTCTCATACTTGGACTGTAAAGTTTATGCCTGCCGGTGTACACCACTTAAACGTTGTGAACCTGAGCTTCCTGTGTTATTGACTGTCACTTAGAAAAGCCTACTGATTTCTACAGTCTGGTTTTAACAACTTATTTGACATTGTGGTCCTTCTTAACCAGAATTCCCTTGATAAACTACAGGTCAGAGTGCATGGGTGGTTAGACATCTGCGCAGGAGAAGTTGCCTAAATGGTTCTTCTTGAGTGAAAAGACCTCCGACTGAATTGTTGTGTGTAAAGAGGCTGTCCACTGTCTGATCTGTGGCTGAAAAGCGGAAAACTGGATCCCAAGAAGAAAACGTGCAGTCATAAACGGTAGGCTCAGGTAAGGAGAGTTTACCTCTTTGTCTCTGTTGTAGATCAGGGACCAGGCTACATTATGTTTCTGTTAACAGTTGTGATAGCAGGTCGAAGACCAATCCAAGTAGTTTTACATTTGGACATAGATCAGGGGAACACAGAGTAGAGTAAATAGTCATTGTAGACACTACAGTGGATACAGGGAAGGAGATACCATGTGGTACGAGAGAAGGGTTACGTAACAGTCATTTAGAAGACATGGGAGATTAGTGCACTAAGAGATCGTGAGATCCGCGTTTGACGGTGATGTGAAGTATATGCAATTGCAGAGAGCACATAATGTGAGATATTCTGCAAAATGGGGTAATAAATATGACATTGATGGTATATTAGACAAAATATCGTTAGTGAAACATTGGAATCACTTAAAATGTGACGAGATGTTCTAGGGTTACCACCTGTCCCAATTTAGGGACAGTCCCTCTTGGCCAGTTGTGTCCTGCAAACAAACTGAACAAATGGCAAATGTCCTGATATCTTAGGACAAATATATTTCCTATATCTTCTTTAATAGTAGCATAAAACAGTTATTTTGTATCTGAAACACCAAAATATTATAATAAACAGAATAAGCAACGCAAATGCTACAAGAATAAGTTGCTATTCGGGCAAAAAGTAGATTGCTGTCCTCTGTACTGGCAGTGGGTATGTTTTGCCCTGCAAAATCCGACGTTCCTAACACAAATGTCCCACTTTGTGCATTTGAAAAGGTGGCAACCCTAAGATGTGCAGGCTAAAAAACAGCGACAATTGGGTATCCCTCAAGCACATAGGTGGATTGAGGTAGTGAACCGAAGGGAACAGAAGACTAAAAATGCGAAAGCATCATATGTAGACAAAGAAGATAATAATACAGTAGTAGCGACACCCCCCCTCCACCACCTCCGATACCACATCCAGGATATGAAGCGGGAGGGCAGGCTAGTCCCTCCCACGTTATCCTGTGGCAACAGAGGTATCACAACGACCAATTGTAAGAGAAGCTATTGAAACCACATCACAAACACGTAAAATACCTAGGGACACTCAAGTAAGAAGAGAGTCACTAGAACAGAGTGAGGATATCTGTCAATTAATTGAAGTACCGAACCCTCAGGCAGGACAGGAAGGCCAGGACCCAACTCCCTTAGTGTATAGACCGTGGACACCAGAAGATATCCGGAATGTCACAGAGGGAATTCCCCATCCACAAAGTAATCACTATTCACCATGCAATACCCCTGTATCTCCTGATAGAAAAGCAAAGGGGGAATGGCGGATGGTACAGGATTTAGAAGCTGTAAATCATGTAATAATACCTAGGGTACCGAAGGTGCCAGACCCACACACTATATTGAATGCTATGAACCCGCAACAGAAGTATCTTACCGTGGTACATATAAGCTATGCTTCCTTTTCAATACCTATACATCCAGATAGTCCGTATTGTTTTGCATTTACATTCAGGGTAACAGATACAGCCATACCCGGCTATCGCAGGATACTGTGAAAGTCCAACGATATTCGCACAGGAGATGGCTAGCAACATGCCGGTGTTTACTCCACCCGGGGGCAGTCAAGTTCTACTTTATGTGGATGATATCCTGCTTGCGGCCCCTACCCATCAGCTATGTAGGGAAGATACAATAGCATTATTGAAATATTCAGCAGAACAGGGACATAAATTAAGCAAGCAGAAATTGCAACTATGGAGAATACAGGTCAAGTACCTGGGATATGTGGTATCCAAGGAGGGTAGAACATTAGATGATGATAGGAAGGCAGCAATTTCACAAGCACCCAAGCCAACTACCAAGAAGGGAATGATGTCCTTCCTGGGTCGACTAACTGTTGTTGAAGCTGGTTACCAAACTATGCTTTGGAATATGCTCTATTGTCTGCTTTAATCTGTAATACACCTATGGCAGCACAAGATATACTACACTGGATTCCAGTAGCAGAAACAGCTTTCTGCAGACTAAAATGATTGATAGCTTCAACATCTGTTTTAGGTCTCCCGAATAAGCATAACAGATGTTTCCAGACTGTAGATTGTAAGCAGGGATATATGACGTCAGTCTTGACGCAACAGCATGGAAGTAAGCAGCGCCCCAGCTTACTACTCATCGCAGTTGGACCCAGTGGCATGGTCATTGCCACATTGTGTACAGGCAGTTGTTGCAGCAGCCATGGCAGTACAGGCCTCGGCATCAATGGTATTATCCCCCCATCTCACTGTGAGAGTGCCTCATGCAGTTGCGGTCATATTGCTGCAAGAGAAAATAGCATTCCTGACCCGTGCTAGACATCTTTCTTGTTTGACCATACCCCTGAGTCAACCTCATATGGTGATTGAACATTGTACAACATTAAACCCATCAACGTCACGTCCGACACCTGTGTATGGCACACCACACAGTTGCCTACAGGAAATGGAGCAAATAACTTTACACAGACAGGATATCACTGATATACCCTTAGATGATGCAGAGGTGACAGTTTATGTGTACGGATCATGTAGAAAGAGTCCTACAGGAAAGAAGCAAGTAGGTTATGCAGTAGTTATTGATAATGAGATTGTAGAAGCCCAACCCCTGCAGCATAACGTGTCTGCTCAAGCAGCAGAATTGATAGCTTTAACACGTGCTTGCACTCTAGCGAAAAACAGATGTGTGGACATTTATACCGATAGTCAGTATGCTGTCTCTACAGTGCATGTTTATGCGCAGCAGTGGAAGAATAGGGGAATGATAACATCCACTGGTAAACTGATTAAACATGCGCAATTGATCTTGAATTCATTAGATCCCATTCAGTTACCCACTAAAGTAGCTAATTGTAAATGTGCAGCTCATATAAAGCAACAGGATAAGATTAGGAAAGGTAAGGCACGAGCTGATGCAGCTGCAAAACAAGCAGCCTCACAGTCAGAAAGTGTCATTTTGAATGAGGAATGACAATCCTCAGAGATCCTAGATATAGAAATGTTAGAAACAATGTAAACATCAACTACGAAAGGAGAAAGCAGACATGGGTAAGACGAGGAGCAATCCTTGAAGACGGACTGTACATATCCACAGTGAGAAAGCCAATATTAACGTCTAAGTCATTCAGATATGCGGCTTTGGTGAGCCATGGGTAGAGCCATGTCTCAACAGGGGGGATGGTACAGTTGGTTAACAGAATATTCCTAACATACGGAATTAGGAACCACATACTAACATTTCGAGCAGCGTGTCATATTTGCAGTAAACATCATGCACAGGGAGCATTTCAACCGAAGCGAGTGAGTTTCCCTACACCACCATATCTGTTCCATACTATTTGTATGGAGTTTATACAGCTGAATAAATGTGAAGGGAAGAAATACTGTTTAGTGATTGTAGATATATTATCAAAATGGGTAGAAGCATTACCAACCAGGAATCCGGACGCATCAACAGTGGCAAAGGTCCCAGTAAAATAAAGTATCCCTAGATCTGGCATACCGGAGAGAAGCTACAGTGACAATAGAACACATTTTGTGAACCAGACAATCCAGCAACCTGGGGGATTATTTGGGATTTCCTTTAATAATCATTGCATGTACAACCCACAGTCAGCATGACTGGTGGCGAGGTACAATGGGATCCCGAGAAATAAGTTGAGGAGGTTGATGAGTGACACCCAGACGAATTGGATTTGCTGTCTACCTCTAGCATTGCTGAGCATGACAACAGTTCCAAATGTAAAGGGTTTGACCCCCTTTGAAGTAGTATTTGGAATGGCATATTATGTGCCACAGTGGAAAGCTGTCATGCCTGCAGAGCTGGAGGTCGATGGCTCATTAGCAAGTTACATGAGAGGATTGTTAACCAATAACACTGTTTTGCAGTTAAACTCTATTTCAGAAAAAGAGCAAGTGAAGCCGGACGCAGAGCTGACTCCAGTATCCTGGGTGTGTTTGTCTGTTATCCAAACAAGTAACTGCCCGAGTCCAACGTGGGAATGTCCGTACCAGGTATTGTTTGCAACGCCTACTGCAGTAAAGTTTGCGGAAAGGTTGTCCTGGGTTCACCTCACCCTTTTCAAACCTGTAAAGGATATCCAGTCTGATTTACATGTTGTAGCCGATATACCATAGAGACAGAATCACCCGGGGCATAGTGTATAACAATACAAAGCAACCCCAAAGACATTGGTTTACTGTCCTACTGATCATACACCTATTAACCATGTTTGTGGTGACTTTACTTTTGCTGTGATCTTTCCTGCATATAACTACATAGATACAAATAGTGATACGTGATGAACTGGCCACAGATTGGCATCCAAACCTCAACACATACCTAGGCATGACGCGTGTGCATGTACAGACTATGAACATTTCAAATTGCTGTGTTTGTACTGCCATACCTACATCATATGGAGGACTTCCGATGTATGTTGTCCCCTTGGGGATAGATGGAGACTTGTGAATATTTACCTTTTGATACAGGTTCTGTGAGATCACAGGACAAAGTGGCACTGTACTTACCTGTTACACAAAAAGGAATTGTTTGTTTTCATAAACATGATACAGTCCAAGTTGGTGGGAGTAATTGTAACATAACTGTGTCTTACAATTGTCATATAACAGCCAAAGATTACAGTACTAGTTGTAGCACCATTCATGATTTGTATTTAAGCTTAATGAGAACAACGTGGAAAGATGTGCAGAAACATCCTGAATTGTATAAACAGTCATCTGTTATAGACAGGAAAATGTTACCTGCAGAGTTAACCCGCATCAGTAGTAAAGTAGAATATTGTTATTTTGTTTGTGGGAAAAAAGCATATCAATGGTTACCTGCGAATTGGTCCGGCAGTTGTTTTTTGGGTTACCTGGCTCCAGCCATATGACATACTGCAGAATTGCCTCTGGGTACGAAACGAACTGTAAGAGATATAGCTCGAAGAACTGGGAACTCAGTCGAGAAACCTACTAATGCAGTGGGTGAAATGGAAGCTGTTTGGAAAATCATTCTTCTGCAAGAGATAAATGAAAAGTGACTCATATGGACTCGAGTGACAGTGTTATATCGTGGCCTGGAACAATCCCAGCTTATGGAGCAGTGAAATCAATCAGGGAACTGAGGAAGTTGTCAAAACCTCGGAGGAATGAGCAATGCGACTTTTCACTCTCGAACTTGTGACTGATGAACTGAATGCAATGAGAACTGTTGTGTCACAAAATGTAATGGCTCACGACTGCACCCTGGCGGCGAGAAGTGGTACGCGCTTATCAAAGAAGACTGCTGTGTCTAAGTACCACATAATAAGACGATATCAACCACCACCTAGAGGTAATACAGCAGGTATCAGCCATGGCGGAACCAGGCCCAAACCCACTGACGAACTATTTCCAGAAACCATTTGGTGGATGGGGTTCACTCATAACTGAAAATCTTGATTGCCATTTGTGTTGTTCTGCTCATATTGTGAGCATGTGTCTGTTGTGCGATACTTTGTATGAAAGTATTAGTCAGGGACTCTGTTGACGTATCTGTAACCGAGACTATGTATCAAGACCTGTAGTGGGATTTGTTAATACCAAATGAAATCCTTTCTGAAATGTACAACAAATGACTTGCCTAGTTAAACGCTCCAGAGGAAGAGGCTAGGGAATGAAATAATGTTGTATATGTTTCTGGATAGAATAGAAGCAATCAAAGGAGGGAGAATGTTAGAGAAATATATATTTAAACATATATGACGTGCTAGTTTAGAAGCAAATAGTGTATAATGCATATTATTCTATTTTACAATATGGCAGTAGAACTTATCATGCATGTAATTGCCTGTAGTGTAGCTGCAGTGTGATCAAACCCTGACCCTGGCAGTAACCAGTGCAGCAGGCGTATGTCATTCAGCATTAGTTATCTGCTGGGTTAGAGAATAATAAATGTATGTACAGGTATATCTTTCATCCTTCCACTGAGGAGGATGGCCTTGTGAGCTCTATCTAAGATAGAGTACAGCTGCTCACCAGAGAGATGAAGGAACCTAGTAGGCAATGAACTGACTATTGTACCCAAACAGGCTTGGAACCTTGACAGAGCAGTATTTACAGTAGGACAATCTAATTGACTATGTGCCTCGCAAGGCTGTGCTATTCTCATGGGAAAACATTTAATAAGCATTACCTTAGCACCGTTGTAGGAATACAATATTGTGGACTATAGTGATGTAAATGCCCTGTGACTGACCACATCATTAAGGTGGGCAAAAGCTGATTGTAAACACAATACTCATACAGCTGTTTCTTGTATAGAGTCAGACAAAACTCTATACTTGTACTGCATAGTTATTTGCCTCCTGGTGCACACTATTAAAACGTTGTGAAACTGAGTTTCCTGTGTTATTGGCTGTCATTTTGAAAAGAGTAATGAGTGTTACAGTTTGATTTAAACAATGTAATTGACAGATGTGTATGTTCTAGCATGGGAATAGGTCAAGCCAACCACCACAATCACCATGTGTACCACATACAACAGCCAGTAACACGCAGTAGTAATGCATGAAGGCATACACGACTGTGGGAATAGCATGGGACATATGGCACGTGCCAAGTGCAGATGCGTGACACAAAACCCCAGGATGGGGCTCCCTGCAAAGAGGAACATGTGCCAACCACACCTCCCACAGATGTACTGGCAATGACAACACATGCCAAACACACAGAAACACTACCGTCCAACCCACGACTGCAACGGAGGCTGGTCAAACACCACTATGAAGCATGCACAAACAGGGACATGTGTAACCGTTGCCTTAACACCCCCCATAGGCCAAAGATGAATAGAATGGACATATGCATGTAATGTTGTGAAGGATGTGTGGTAGTCCTCAGTATCACAGTGGTAGGGACACAGATACACTGTAATCAACCGTGACGTATGTGCACTGTAGACAGCATACCTGCAGGTAATACAGAGGACAATCACGTGCCACAGAAATATACACATGAGAAAGAGGATAGGGGATAGACAAGTGTAAATGGGACAAACTATGAATATAGGTTCATAGGTCCATAGGTACAGGGTAGGCCATCTACCCAAGTTCAGCCATAACCCTACACCATAGTTAGGATTCCTTTGCCAACCTTCCTGTCCGGAGATAAAATGCTTATGATATTGCTGTACTTCTGTCAAGCAGTGATACTGATGTAATCCCTGGCCTATATCTGCAATCCTCCATCCAACGGACAACATACCCCTGAACAAGGCTAGCAAGGATCTCTGCCTCACATGTACTGTGATGTAGATCCACAGCATTGTGAGTGTCCGGGTGACATATGTGTCACTCCAACACATCCTATGAATGACCGCGTCAAGGTTCATGTCACCTGCCCTCGTGGTTCCGAGGGATGCACATACAGTAGATGAAACATAGACATGACATATGGGTCGACATGGCCTCGTATGTCAGGCACAGGTCAACACTGAACAACAGGTATGTGACTGAATGGGGCAGGGGTCGTACAAGTGGGGCAGCATTACACAAATCCATGACAGCCTGCATCTGTATGACAATTAACCTATGAGGCCTTCCCAGCTGCTGTAGGTGTCGGGTCAGATACCCTCCGAATGGGGCAATGTAGTCAATCATAGATGTAACACGTAATAAGTACAAGGAGACAATGACCTACCCTGATCTAGATGTGAATCCCTGCACAAACAGGTGGGCAATGTAGAAGTCCCACCGAACCATGATAGCAACGTGTGTGTTGAACGAATGGTGACCGACAACCTCTGTCCCCTGATCCCTGTTAATCACCCCTGCGCTCAGTGGACTGCCACCCATATGCTGAACAGGGGTGACCTAGTACTCCTCGACAGGTATGATGTTGCATTACCTTGCATTTAGCTGTAGGCCATGTCCCTGACAGCAGATATGCATATCTGGGAGGCCCCTTTGAAGGATATCCGTATCAGATGTCCATCCCACTATGGCACCCATTTCGCAGTCATCTACAAACAATGTCGCCCATAACATCCGTGTGTGTGCCTGTACTGTGGAAATGTAGATGTATAAGAGGAGTGGACCCAGGGAAGAGCCCCGTGGGACACCGCCTGACAGGCAGTAGGTCTGACATGCTGCCAGCAACTATGACCGCGTGGGCCGTGTCACATAGCCAGTTTACAACCCATCCTGTGATGTACATGTTCACATCCAAGCCGATGGGTTTATCAATGATACCTGAGGGGGGGTAATGCGTTGAAGGCCTTTGCCAGGTCAAGGTAGGCTGTATGGACTGCAAGACCCCCATCAATGGCCTCGGTGACTGTCCTGAAAACGTCAACCATGCTTTAAATGCATGAACCACCCCTGACCAAGCCAAACCGTGTTGGATGCAAAGTATGCAGGTCCCCTATGCCTTCATCTATGAGCCGCAGTATGATCCCTTCCCATGTCTTTGCAGATAGGTCTCCTCATGGTAATGGGACAGTAATAACCAGGGTCAGTGGAGGCATTGGCCCTGTGACGTGGGACTACAGTCGCCATGTGACACAACCCAGGTACGTTACCCGAGGTGAGGCTACAAAGAAACAGCTGTCCTAACTGTGGGTCTAATTCCTCAATGAGATCGTGGAGTACACAGTCGGGTCACCAGCTGGTCTCATGGATGCTATGTTCACTACCCTGGAGAGAGCATGTCCCACCCGTGCATCACAGAACATTTGGGGACCACAAACCGCTGGGACAGACATCTCTTCATGTGGGGGGGGGGTGTGGAGATGTCCTCACCGAACTTGTCAGCCCGTATTTTGGCAATGTGTGTATGTTGAGTAAACTCCACATCATCGTGAACCCAGTCAGACCATATTTGGGAGTGACCTCCCAGGTGTCCAGCATAGCAAATGAAGGCTGTATGATTGTCAGCCAGGTCCATGTAGATATATCTGTGTCATGACAGCCTGTAGCTGTACACATATAATGACCAAGAGTGTCATACCTCACAAGGTGTCTGCTCCTTGTAGTAGCCACCTCCTCTCATTGTACAGCTTGTATGGCTGGGGTACACCACACTGGATGCTTGGCATTGGTACAATGAACCACAGTCGGGTAAGGGAATGCCTGAGCTATGCAGTCCTGTAGGTACCGGTAGACGGCATATGTAAGTGATGCAGTGGCTGCAGTACTGTTGACCACTGGCTCAGGGTCCTTAAAGGAGACCACAGTAGTGTTCAGAATTGTGAATTCTGCCTTTGAGCAAGCCATGTGTATGGTAACTGGCAACACCCACAGCAACGGATGTCAATAGCAGAAGCCATTGTACAAATAACATAGATTAACTTCGGCATGACAATATGCATTATCATACATGTATTGACACGTGTCTGCTAATTACACTTGCAAATGGCCGGTAAGACCGGGCTAAAGTTCCCATGATTTACCTAGTCTGGAGGTGTTGTTCCGACAATAAAGTGGCGATACTTGCCAACCGGGACCTCTGGGGATTAATTAAGCGGTTGTTAACCTGCAACATTGGATGTACACCATTTGGTTCCGGTCTCAGAAAACATGGTTTCGTAGCACTACACACTATGGGTAGTTAAGCAGACATCCGTTTAAACACAGAGCAGTCAAACCCACTGTACACGGACACAGTCCCACAAGCTCTACACTTTACATATGCACATTGGTGTCCATTGTAGGACCCAAAAATTTTAATGGATTGCGTGCCAGCCTCCGTCATCACCCACGTGAACTGATTGTCGTGACCCGCCACAGCTACACATATGCACCATAGCGTGTTCAATGTTGATGATAGCTGTCCATGAAATGCAGCACATATGCACAGAAATCCACAGGGTACCGAGTCCATAGAAGTCGTCCACATCACAGTCCGCACACATGAAGGATGTGTAATGGGTAGTGTCGACTGTTGCAGTCAAGGGATCCTGGGTATGTAGAAACAGGGCTCGGCGTTGTTTTGCAGGTAAGCCTTTGTTCCGCGCCGTGGGTGGGATGTGTTGTAGCACCTGCCTTACTCCCCACTAATAATGCAAAGCATCCACCGGAGAATGCTACATGCAGGTGTGAAATGTGTAAAGCCCTATACCAGTGTCCAGTAGGCAATTCTCATGGATGGACAAGTGTACGACCAAGATGGCACCCACAACTGCAAACCCGGGGGAATTACACAGCCGTGTTAAGGCATAACACAGGGAATATACATAGGGACTACAGTTGACATTCCCCATACAAAGTTGGACCACGTGCAACACCGGCATACACAGCACTCAATCTGCCAGCAACAAAATGGGGAGCACTCGCTACCATACAGCGGAACAGATGGGCGACCTGTGGAACACATACTAATGGCACACCAACAACGTCAACTAGGATATGTAAGCTATGGCGTTCCCACCTATGATGAAAACATGCTTCAATGAATACATAGGGGATCAACATGTTCCGGTGGTGTTATGTTGAAAATACAGTGACGGATATGTCCTACTGGGACGTCTGAGGTTTATTTGAAGCAGTTGCTAACCTGCATCTTTGGATATACACCAGTTATTCACAGTTCTAAAACACCTGGTTTACGTAGCACCACGTAGAATGGGTAGTCAAACAGACATCCGCGATTGGGGAACATACAGCAGCAGTCAAAAGCACTGGCCAGTTGGACACAGTCCAGCAACATCTAACTTTACATATGCACATTGGTGTCCATTGAAGGACCCAAAATACCTTCTCACAGAACCCACTCCATCCGTCTCCGAACAACAGACGATGCTATAGCCGTGACTACGGCACAGTTAGACATATGCACCACCAGCATGTTTAAGGTTGATGACAGGTGTCCATGAAATGCAGGACATATGAACAGAAATACCCAGATCGACGTGTCCATACGTAAAGCGTCCACATCCCAGTCCTGCACGCATGAAGGATGTGTAATGGGTACTGTCGAGGGTTGCAGCCATGGGATTTTGGGTATGCAGAAATGGGGCTCTGTGTTGTCTGTCAGATAATCCATTGTCCCGCCCCGTGGGAGGGATGTGGGCGTAGTACCTGCCTTACTCCCTACCAATAATGCAAAGCATCCACCGGAGAATGCTATATGCAGGTGTGAAATGTGTACAGCCCTATACCAGTGTCCAGTAGGCAATTCACATGGATGGACAAAGTACGAACAAGATGGCACCCATAACTGCAAACCCGGTGGAATTACACTGCCGCAGTAAGGCATTACACAGGTAATACACATAGGGACTACACTTGACATTCCCCATACAAAAAATGCAGAGAACCAGCTGAGAAAGTCCAAAGCAAAAATGAGGTACTGTAGAAACGGTCAGTGACCACTCAGAGCCCACCAGGAATTAAATGCAGTCACCATAGTTTATTGAAGCACTTTTCATCTGTTTCATAAGCAGACTCCTTCAGAATACATACAATGCAGTTCAACTTACTACTTTTAAAACCCTTAATTGGTCAGTAAATTAGATGTGCTAAGTATTAATTAAATGCCTTAAAGGCGAACAAGCTCACACTTTACTCGGGTTACAGATTCCACACAGTGAGTAAATCAGACATTGCTTCAAAATGTATATTCTTCATAGAAAATTAATAATATATGTATAAATATGAAAGAAGAACCAACATAATGTTTTCCAAATGTCCGAGTGTATAAGCTGCATATATATGTTCTAGGGATTGTGCCAATATATTAAAAGAACTAGAGACACCTAGTAATATAAATGAACCATAATATATAGAGATAAACCTTATGATTATGACTAATGTAAAATATATCAATGAAATGTAAAGATTCAAAATGTGGTGAAGTAAATATTTATTTAGACGGTTAGTTAAATAAATCAATTCAGACATCCTTGTCAAAATACTAAAACAAGGCCAGCGAGGTGCTCTGCCTCACATGTACTGGGATGTTGTTCCACAGCATAGTGAGTGTCTGGGTGATGAATCTGTCCCACCAGCACATTCTATTAATGACAGTGTCAAGGTGTACGTCACCTGCCCTTGTGGTTCTAAGGGATCTAGATTCTTTAGGTGAAGCATAGTCATCAAATCCGGGTTCGACATGGCCTTGTATGCCAGGCACAGGTCACCTCTGGGCAAGTGGTATGCGACTGAATAGAGCTGGAATCCTTTCAGTCGGTCAGCATAACACATATTCCTGATACCCTGCATCCGTTTGTCTATGAACTGTCGGGGCCTTTCCAGCTGCTGCAGGTGTCGGGTCAGATACATTCTGAACGGGGCATTGTACTCAATCATAGGACTAATGAGTGATGAGTACAAGGGGACAATGACCTCCCCTGATCTAGATGTGAATCCCTTCATGATCAGGTGGGCAATGTAGAAGGTCTACCTAACTACGTTAGCAACGTGTGTGTCGAACGAACGGTTATCGACAACCCGGGTCCCCAGATCCCTGATAACTCCCTCTGTGCTCAGTGGATTGCCACCTATATGGTAGCTAGGGGTAACCTTGTTCTTCCCGAAGGGTATGACTATGCATTTCCCGGCATTTAGCTGTAGGCCATGTCTCTGGCACCAGTTATCCATATCTGTGAGGCCCTTCTGAAGGATATCTGTGTCAGATGTGTGTCCGACTATGGCACCCAGTTTGCAGTCATCTGCAAACATTGTCAGCACATAACCCCTGTGTTTGCTTGTACTTTGGAAATGTAGATGCCGAAAAATAGTGGACCCAGGACTGAGCCCCATGGGACAACACCTGTGACCGGCTGTGAGTATGACATGGCGCCAGCAACTATGACCGTGTGGGTTCTGTCACTTAGCCAGTTTGCAACCCATCTGGCGATGTATGTATTACATTCAAACTGACGGGTGTATCAATGATACCTGAGGGGGTATTGTGTGAAGGCCTTTGCCAGGTCGAGGTAGGCTGTATGGACTGCTTTACCCTCATCAATGGCCTTGGTGACTGATCCTAACAAGTCAGACACGTTTAAAAGGCAGGATCTGCATTTGA
>NC_056744.1:1526153181-1526176864 GCF_019279795.1 Protopterus annectens
GCAAATACATACATCGCCAGATGGGTTGCAAACTGGCTAAGTGACAGAACCCACACGGTCATAGTTGCTGGCGCCATGTCATACTCACAGCCAGTCACAGGTGTTGTCCCACGGGGCTCAGTCCTGGGTCCACTATTTTTCGGCATCTACATTTCCAAAGTACAAGCAAACACAGGGGGGTTATGGCTGACAATGTTTGCAGATGACTGCAAACTGGGTGCCATAGTCGGACACACATCTGACACAGATATCCTTCAGAAGGGCCTCACAGATATGGATAACTGGTGCCAGAGACATGGCCTACAGCTAAATGCCAGCAAATGCATAGTCATACCCTTCGGGAAGAACAAGGTTACCCCTAGCTACCATATAGGTGGCAATCCACTGAGCACAGAGGGAGTTACCAGGGATCTGGGGACCCGGGTTGTCGGTAACCGTTCGTTCAACACACACGTTGCTAACGTAGTTAGGTAGACCTTCTACATTGCCCACCTGATCATGAAGGGATTCACATCTAGATCAGGGGAGGTCATTGTCCCCTTGTACTCATCACTCATTAGACCTATGTGTAAACGTAAAAATATATAACAGCCCAACGGATTAGCACACTTGTACCATGGATAAAGAGTAAATCAAATATAAATGTTAATAAGGTACTCGTGCACGAAGTGGTTCGAAATAAATGGTGTATAAGGTAAATCCAATGTGGCTGAATATCAGAGTGTTCAATCAGAATCGACACAGGTCCAATATAAATCCAAGCTATTTATTGTAATCCAACAAACGAAACAGGAATGAAGATGAGCGCTTTCACTAAAAAATTAGCTTCCTCAGATCTTTACATTATGTGGTGCAAACCCATCCTTTATATAGTGTTGTCATTAATTGCCAATTGAGGTAATTGCTGGCAATTAAACATTGATTAAGAAATGGTGCATTGAAAACATTTAAAAACAGATGTATCATAAAATTTTTTTTCCATAAATCATTCTCTTCGGCTTTAAAATATAAAGCATGGTTTGCATATCATAAAATTCGTCATCCTCATCATTAAAAAATATAGAACGTATCTTTACATACGGTGTGAGCCTCAGGTTAGAGTGATAATACATTCCATCATATATTAAAGGTATATAATCCAGTTAAACCATTTAAAATTGCTTTAAAAAGATTTCATCACATAACTCATCGTCATCAACCTTTTCATAAATAGCTAGCCTGAATAAATTGAAGAATGACACTAGTATTACTATCAGACCAGCGGACAAAGGATCTGGAATAGTCATTCTAGATACAGAATATTATATATATAAAATGAATATGATGTTGCATGATAAATTTTACATCAATGAGAGCATGAACTCTATTAGCACTATGTGCGTCTATGTATACAATGTCTTAACAGATATTTACAAAAGTGGTTTAATTGACAAGAACCTCTATGATTATCTATGTATACATACACCCACCATTCCCATTATACAGGGTCTACCGAAGATTCATAAAAGTTATATTGACCCACCAATGCGACCAATAGTCTCAGGGAAAGGATGGGTGACTGAGCATATTTCTGTTTTCATTGAGAAGCACTTGAGATGTATTTTAAATAATAACCAATATGTACTACGAGATTCTAAGCATTTTTTAACAGATTTGTATGATAGATTAAAGGACTACACAGCTATAGATGAATTAATACTGGTTACACTTGATGTACAATCATTATTCACAATAATTCCGAATGAATTAGGGTTAACTTATGTTGCATGCTATCTTAGGGAACATAGTGAATATTCTGAAGTCCTTATTGATCTTATAACACATTTCCTTGAACTGATTTTAGAAAATAATGCTTTTATGTTTAATGGCAATATTTATAGGCAATGTGAAGGCGTAGCTATGGGCACACCATGTGCCAATAGCTACGCCAATATGTTTTTAGCCTATTGGGAAGAAGTGGTACTATTCCAGAATCTCTTGTTTAAATCTAATGTGATTTTTTATAGGCGCTTTGTGGATGATTTATTTATTCTATGGAATGGTAACGTGAATGTTCTAAAAGATTTTATTTTAGCCATTAATGGCTTAACTGAGTGCCTTAAGTTCACAACACAATATAGTATGACTAGAATTGAATTTCTAGACCTATTTATTGAGAAATTGCCATGTGGATTGATTAATACAGGAATTTTCAGAAAGAACTGTCATCGAAATATGCTCCTGTTCAGAACTAGCATGCATCCAATTTATGTTTTTAAAAATATCATGAAAGGACAGGCACTAAGGATGTCCAGGATGAACTCTGATGAAGTAGGCCTAGAAAGGGACCTAAATGAATTGAGAAATCAGCTACTAGCAAGGGGCTATAAATTAAATGAAATTGAGGAACATTTAGAAATAACACCTCAGGTAAGAGAAACAAGAGGTGCACCTTATTTTGGACCAGCCAATACAAGTAATATGAACACCAACATTATTTCGAATAAGGTTAAGTTCCCTACTTATTTTATCAGAGACAATGATGAAATTAGGTCTATTATAAGCAAATATTGGGATATTTTAACTATTGATGATGACATTAAGAGAATAGTGGGTGATAAACCTATGTTTTTGTATAGGAATAAGATGAATCTTAAGAGGATTTTATGTTACAACACACACAAAAAGGACATGAGTATTGTCAATACTACTATGCCCTGTGGTAACTGCAATTTTTGTCCATTAATCAATATTGATCCCATTTTTATCCATCCAGACTCTAATAAAGAAATCTTCATTAATGCCAATGCCAATTGTATGACATGTCATGTTATATATCTAGCGGTTTGCTCAATTTGTTCATCATTCTACGTAGTCAAAACTAACAGATGCCTACGGGATAGGATGAGGGAACACTGCTACAGCATCAGAAAGACAAATGTTAACAATGCTCTAGCTAAACATGTCATGGAAGCAGGGGAACAACATACCTTTACATTTAGGGTTTTAGAAACTATAACACCAAACCCAAGGGGAGGAAATATAAGATGTCACACAGAAAATAAAGAAAGTGGTTGGATAATTTTATTAAGGGCAGATAGTGGGCATGGTCTAAATGAGAGGGCCTCGATCAAACCATATCGAAGACAACGAAGACATATTAAATAATGTATGTGACGTGTTTAATTTACACTTACACTCATACATTGCTCTAACTACTTACTTACATGATTTATCAATACTTCGTTTATAGGTATTACACATTTACATCTCTCCCACCTTTGATATCACTCACTTATATTAGTCCCAGTTCTATTTACCCACTTCATCATCTATCCTCCATAGACCCTATGCCTTTTACATATATCTACATATACTTTCATATGTTTCAAGGAATTTTATACATTCTTTATTTTCATACACACATTTTAAAATTTATTCTATGACTCAGCCATACATATATATTTATATATATTTTTAAACATGTTAACATATTCACCTATTTATTTACATATATATATTTATTTTCATATTCATATTCATATATCATATATCTATATATATTCATTCATACATCTATATATATTCAGATATACCAGATTACATCACTACCATGGAATAGCCATATATACACATTCATTCACCTATATATTTATTTACATATTTTTGCACATATTTATATATACATTTATACATATACATACCCAAACATACATAATTTATATATATATATATACATATACATATAGACATTAGGTTTTTACATATTATAGACATACATCTAAGCATCACTTTTAACATCTATATCTTCAATACATTTTATCATTTAATCACATTTAATATTTTCATATGTTAGATCGATACACTGTATGATGATATACTATACACATATGAATTGATTTTATATACATATTGGTCACAAACAGAGATATATATATATATATATACAATCAAGTTATATTTATTTATTTATTCATGCACACTGTATGATGATATACTATACACATACGAATTGATTTTATATACATATTGGTCACAAACAGAGATATATATATATATATACAATCAAGTTATATTTATTTATTTATTCATGCACACATAATCGTGAATATACTACATCCACCGTGTCTTCTACTACTTCCGTTTTATTCAGACAATGTCATGAACCACTATTGTGCATGGTCACACATCCAAGTAGTATCAAATACATATATAAATAACACTCTTGATGGTCGAAGTTGACTATTTATTAATATAACATGATGGAACGCACAATTACTCTCATTAGGAGGTTATGTTTCTAAGGAATTTTTTATGAAAAGGTTGATGACGATGAGTTATGTGATGAAATCTTTTTGAAGCAATTTTAAATGGTTTAACTGGATTATATACCTTTAATATATGATGGAATGTATTATCACTCTAACCTGAGGCTCACGCCGTATGTAAAGATACGTTCTATATTTTTTAATGATGAGGATGATGAATTTTATGATATGCAAACCATGCTTTATATTTTAAAGCCGAAGACAATGATTTATGGAAAAAATTTTTTATGATACATCTGTTTTTAAATGTTTTCAATGCACCATTTCTTAATCAATGTTTAATTGCCAGCAATTACCTCAATTGGCAATTAATGACAACACTATATAAAGGATGGGTTTGCACCACATAATGTAAAGATCTGAGGAAGCTAATTTTTTAGTGAAAGCGCTCATCTTCATTCCTGTTTCGTTTGTTGGATTACAATAAATAGCTTGGATTTATATTGGACCTGTGTCGATTCTGATTGAACACTCTGATATTCAGCCACATTGGATTTACCTTATACACCATTTATTTCGAACCACTTCGCGCACGAGTACCTTATTAACGTTTATATTTGATTTACTCATTAGACCTATGATTGAGTACAATGCCCCGTTCAGAATGTATCTGACCCGACACCTGCAGCAGCTGCAAAGGCCCCGACAGTTCATAGACAAACGGATGCAGGGTATCAGGAATATGTGTTATGCTGACCGACTGAAAGGATTCCAGCTCTATTCAGTTGCATACCACTTGCCCAGAGGTGACCTGTGCCTGGCATACAAGGCCATGTCGAACCCGGATTCGATGACTATGCTTCACGTAAAGAATCTACATCCCTCAGAACCACAAGGGCAGGTGACGTACACCTTGACACTGTCATTAATAGAACGTGCTGGTGGGACAGATTCATCACCCAGACACTCACTATGCTGTGGAACAACATCCCAGTACATGTGAGGCAGAGCACCTCGCTGGCCTTGTTTTAGTATTTTGACAAGGATGTCTGAATTAATTTATTTAACTAACCGTCTAAATAAATATTTACCTCACCACATTTTGAATCTTTACATTTCATTGATATATTTTACATTAGTCATGATCATAAGGTTTATCTCTATATATTATGGTTCATTTATATTACTAGGTGTCTCTAGTTCTTTTAATATATTGGCACAATCCCTAGAACATATATATGTAGCTTATACACTCAGACATTTGGAAAACAATATGTTGGTTCTTCTTTCATATTTATACATATATCATTACTTTTCTATGAAGAATATACATTTTGAAGCAATGTCTGATTTACTCACTGTGTGGAATCTGTAACCCGAGTAAAGTGTAAGCTTGTTCGCCTTTAAGGCATTTAATTAATACTTAGCACATCTAATTTACTGACCAATTAAGGGTTTTAAATGTAGTAAGTTGAACTGCATTGTATGTATTCTGAAGGAGTCTGCTTATGAAACAGACGAAAAGCGCTTCAATAAACTATGGTGACTGCATTTAATTCCTGGTGGGCTCTGAGTGGTCACTGACCGTTTCTACAGTACATCATTTTTGCTTTGGACTTTCTCAGCTGGTTCTCTGTGTGTTTTGTATGGGGAATGTCAAGTGTAGTCCCTATGTGTATTACCTGTGTAATGCCTTACTGCGGCGGAGTAATTCCACCGGGTTTGCAGTTATGGGTGCCATCTTGTTCGTACCCTTGTCCATCCATGTGAATTGCCTACTGGACACTGGTATAGGGCTGTACACATTTCACACCTGCATATAGCATTCTCCGGTGGATGCTTTGCATTATTGGTAGGGAGTAAGGCAGGTACTACGCCCACATCCCTCCCACGGGGCGGGACAACAGATTATCTGACAGACAACACAGAGCCCCATTTCTGCATACCCAAAATCCCATGGCTGCAACCCTCGACAGTACCCATTACACATCCTTCATGCGTGCGGGACTGGGATGTGGACGTACATGTATGGACACGTCGATCTGGGTATTTCTGTTCATATGTCCTGCATTTCATGGACACCTGTCATCAACCTTAAACACGCTGGTGGTGCATATGTCTAACTGTGCCGTAGTCATGGCTATAGCATTGTCTGTTGTTCGGAGACGGATGGAGTGGGTTCTGTGAGAAGGTATTTTTGGGTCCTTCAATGGACAACAATGTGCATATGTAAAGTTAGATGTTGCTGGACTGTGTCCAACTGGCCAGTGCTTTTGACTGCTGCTGTATGTTCCCCAATCGCGGATGTCTGTTTGACTACCCATTCTACGTGGTGCTACGTAAACCAGGTGTTTTACAACTGTGAATAACTGGTGTATATCCAAAGATGCAGGTTAGCAACTGCTTCAAATAAACCTCAGACGTCCCAATATGACATATCCGTCACTGTATTTTCAACATAACACCACCGGAACATGTTGATCCCCTATGTATTCATTGAAGCATGTTTTCTTCATAGGTGGGAACGCCATAGTTTACATATCCTACTTGACGTTGTGGGTGTGCCATTAGTATGTGTTCCACAGGTCGCCCATCTGTTCCGCTGTATGGTAGCGAGTGCTCCCCATCTTGTTGCTGGCAGATTGAGTGCTGTGTATGCCGGTGTTTGCACGGCGGTCCAACTTTGTATGGGGAATGTCAACTGTAGTCCCTATGTATATTCCCTGTGTTATGCCTTAACGCAGCTGTGTAATTCCCCCGGGTTTGCAGTTGTGGGTGCCATCTTGGTCGTACGCTTGTCCATCCATGAGAATTGCCTACTGGACACTGGTATAGGGCTGTACACATTTCACACCTGCATGTAGCATTCTCCGGTGGATGCTTTGCATTATTAGTGGGGAGTAAGGCAGGTGCTACGCACACATCCCTACCACGGGGCAGGACAAAGGCTCACCTGCAAAACAACGCCGAGCCCTGTTTCTACATACCCAGGATCCCTTGACTGCAACAGTTGACACTACCCATTACACATCCTTCCTGTGTGCGGGACTGTGATGTGGACGCACTTCTATGGACTCGGTACCCTGTGGATTTCTGTGCATATGTGCTGCATTTCATGGACAGCTATCATCAACATTGAACACGCTTGCGGTGCATATGTGTAGCTGTGACGTGGTCACGACAATGAGTTCACGTGGGTGATGACGGAAGCTGGCACGCAATCCGTGCAGGAAATTTTTGGGTCCTACAATGGACACCAATGTGCATATGTAAAGTGTAGAGCTTGTCGGACTGTGTCCGTGTGGCCACTGGGTTTGACTGCTGCTGTGTGTTCACCAAACGCGGATGTCTGCTTGACTACCCATAGTGTGTAGTGCTACGGAAACCATGTTTTCCGAGACCGGAACCAAATGGTGTACATCCAATGTTGCAGGTTAACAACCGCTTTAATTAATCCCCAGAGGTCACGGTTGGGAAGTATCGGCACGTTATTGTCGGAACAACACCTCCAGACTAGGTAAATCACGGGAACTTTAGCCCGGTATTACCGGCCATTTGCAAGTGTAATTAGCAGACACGTGTCAATACATGTATGATAATACATAGTGTCATGCCGAAGTTAATCTATGTTATTTGTACAATGGCTTCTGCTATTGACATCCGTTGCTGTGGGTGTTGCCGGTTACCATACACATGGCTTGCTCAAAGGCAGAATTCACAATTCTGAACACTACTGTGGTCTCCTTTAAGGACCCTGAGCCAGTGGTCAACAGTACTGCAGCCACTGCATCACTTACATATGCCGTCTACCGGTACCTACAGGACTGCATAGATCAGGCATTCCCTTACCCAACTGTGGTTCATTGTACCAATGCCAAGCATCCAGTGTGGTGTACCCCAGCCATACACAAGCTGTACAATGAGAGGAGGTGGCTACTACAAGGCAGAGCACACACCTTGTGAGGTATGACACCCTTGGTCATTATATGTTTACAGCTACAGGCTGTCATGACATGGTCCGGGGCATGTTCCACAGATGTATCTACATGGACCTGGCTGACAATCATACAGCCTTCATTTGCTATGCTGGACACCTGGGAGGTCACTCCCACATATGCTCTGCCTGGGTTCACGATGATGTGGAGTTTACTCAACATACACACATTGCCAAAATACGGGCTGACAAGTTCGGTGAGGACATCTCCACACCCTCCCCCCCACATGAAGAGATGTCTGTCCCAGCGGTTTGTGGTCCCCAAATGTTCTGTGACGCACGGGTGGGACATGCTCTCTCCAGGGTAGTGAACATAGCATCCATGAGACCAGCTGGTGACCCGACTGTGTACTCCACGATCTCATTGAGGAATTAGACCCACAGTTAGGACAGCTGTTTCTTTGTAGCCTCACCTCGGGTAACGTACCCGGGTTGTGTCGCACGGTGACTGTAGTCCCACGTCACAGGGCCAATGCCTCCACTGACCCTGGTTATTACTGTCCCATTACCATGAGGAGACCTATCTGCAAAGACATGGGAATGGATCATACTGCGCCTCGTAGATGAAGGCATAGGGGACCTGCATACTTTGCATCCAACACGGTTTGGCTTGGTCAGGGGCGGTTCATGCGTTTAAAGCATGGTTGACGTTTTCAGGACAGTCACCGAGGCCATTGATGGGGGTCTTGCAGTCCATACAGCCTACCTCGACCTGGCAAAGGCCTTCAACACATTACCCCCCTCAGGTATCATTGATAAACCCATCGGCTTGGATGTGAACACGTACATCACAGGATGGGTTGTAAACTGGCTATGTGACACGGCCCACGCAGTCATAGTTGCTGGCAGCATGTCAGACCTACTGCCTGTCGCAGGCGGTGTCCCACAGGGCTCTTCCCTGGGTCCACTCCTCTTATACATCTACATTTCCACAGTACAGGCACACACACGGGTGTTATGGGTGACATTGTTTGTAGATGACTGCAAAACGGGTGCAATAGTGGGACGGACATCTGACATGGATATCCTTCAAAGGGGCCTCCCAGATATGCATATCTGCTGTCAGGGACATGGCCTACAGCTAAATGCAAGGTAATGCAACATCATACCTGTTAAGGAGTACTAGGTCACCCCTGTCCAGCATATGGGTGGCAGTCCACTGAGCGCAGGGGTGATTACCAGGGATCAGGGGACAGAGGTTGTCGGTCAACATTCGTTCAACACACACGTTGCTATCATGGTTCGGTGGGACTTCTACATTGCCCACCTGTTTGTGCAGGGATTCACATCTAGATCAGGGTAGGTCATTGTCTCCTTGTACTCATTACGTGTTACACCTATGATTGACTACATTGCCCCATTCGGAGGGTATCTGACCCGACACCTACAGCAGCTGGGAAGGCCTCATAGGTTAATTGTCATACAGATGCAGGCTGTCATGGATTTGTGTAATGCCGCCCCACTTGTACGACCCCTGCCCCATTCAGTCACATACCTGTTGTTCAGTGTTGACCTGTGCCTGACATACGAGGCCATGTCGACCCATATGTCATGTCTATGCTTCAACTACTGTATGTGCATCCCTCGGAACCACGAGGGCAGGTGACATGAACCTTGACACGGTCATTCATAGGATGTGTTGGAGTGACACATACGTCACCCGGACACTCACAATGCTGTGGATCTACATCACAGTACATGTGAGGCAGAGATCCTTGCTAGCCTTGTTCGGGGGTATGTTGTCCGTTGGATGGGGGATTGCAGATATAGGCCAGGGATCACATCAGTATCACTGCTTGACAGAGGTACAGCAATATCATGAGCATTTTATCTCCGGACAGGAAGGTTGGCAAAGGAATCCTAACTATGGTGTAGGGTTATGGCTGAACTTGGGTGGATGGCCTAGCCTGTACCTATGGACCTATGCACCTATATACATAGTTTATCCCATTTACACTTGTCTATCCCCTATCCTCTTTCTCATGTGTATATTTCTGTGGCACGTGATTGTCCTCTGTATTACCTGCAGGTATGCTGTCTACAGTGCACATACGTCACGGTTGATTACAGTGTATCTGTGTCCCTACCACTGTGATACTGAGGACTACCACACATCCTTCACAACATTACATGCATATGTCCATTCTATTCTTCTTTGGCCTATGGGGGGGTGTTAAGGCAACGGTTACACATGTCCCTGTTTGTGCATGCTTCATAGTGGTGTTTGATCAGCCTCCGTTGCAGTCGTGGGTTGGACGGTAGTGTTTCTGTGTGTTTGGCATGTGTTGTCATTGCCAGTACATCTGTGGGAGGTGTGGTTGGCACATGTTCCTCTTTGCAGGGAGCCCCATCCTGGGGTTTTGTGTCACGCATCTGCACTTGGCACGTGCCATATGTCCTGTGCTATTCACACAGTCGTGTATGCCTTCATGCATTACTACTGCGTGTTACTGGCTGTTTGTATGTGGTACACATGGTGATTGTGGTGGTTGGCTTGACCTATTCCCATGCTAGAACATACACATCTGTCCATTACATTGTTTAAATCAAACTGTAACACTCATTACTCTTTTCAAGATGACAGTCAATAACACAGGAAACTCAGTTTCACAACGTTTTAATAGTGTGCACCAGGAGGCGAATAACTATGCAGTACAAGTATAGAGTTTTGTCTGACTCTATACAAGAAACAGCTGTATGAGTATTGTGTTTACAATCAGCTTTTGCCCACCTTAATGATGTGGTCAGTCACAGGGCATTTACATCACTATAGTCCACAATATTGTATTCCTACAACGGTGCTAAGGTAATGCTTATTAAATGTTTTCCCATGAGAATAGCACAGCCTTGCGAGGCACATAGTCAATTAGATTGTCCTTCTGTAAATACTGCTCTGTCAAGGTTCCCAAGCCTGTTCGGGTACAATAGTAATTTCATCGCCTACTAGGTTCCTTCGTCTCTCTGGTGAGCAGCTGTACTCTATCTTGGATAGAGCTCACAAGGCCATCCTCCTCAGTGGAAGGATGAAAGATATACCTGTACATACATTTATTATTCTCTAACCCAGCAGATAAGTAATGCTGAATCACATACGCCTGCTGCACTGGTTACTGCCAGGGTCAGGGTTTGATCACACTGCAGCTACACTACAGGCAGTTACATGCATGATAAGTTCTACTGCCATATTGTAAAATAGAATAATATGCATTATACAATATCTGCTTCTAAACTAGCACGTCATATATGTTTAAATATATATTTTTCTAACATTCTCCCTCCTTTGATTGCTTCTATTCTATCCAGAAACATATACAACATTATTTCATTCCCTAGCCTCTTCCTCACTAGAACGTTTAACTAGGCAAGTCATTTGTTGTACATTTCAGAAAGGATTTCATTTGGTATTAACAAATCCCACTACAGGTCTTGATACATAGTCTCGGTTACAGATACGTCGACAGAGTCCCTGACTAATACTTTCATTACAAAGTATCCCGCAACAGACACATGCTCACAATATGAGCAGAACAACACAAATGGCAATCAAGAATTTCAGTTATGAGTGAACCCCATCCACCAAATGGTTTCTGGAAATAGTTCGTCAGTGGGTTTGGGCCTGGTTCCGCCATGGCTGATACCTGCTGGATTACCTCTAGGTGGTGGTTGATATCGTGCTTATTATGTGGTACTTAGACACAGCAGTCTTCTTTGATAAGCGCGCACGTACCACTTCTCACCGCCAGGGTGCAGTCGTGAGCCATTACATTTTGTGACACAACAGTTCTCATTGCATTCAGTTCATCAGTCACAAGTTCGAGAGCGAAAATTCGCATTGCTCATTCCTCCGAGAGGTTTTGACAACTTCCTCAGTTCCCTGATTGATTTCACTGCTCCATAAGCTGGGATTGTTCCAGGCCACGATATAACACTGTCACTCGGGTCCATATGAGTCAATTTTCATTTATCTCTTGCAGAAGGATGATTTTTCCAAACAGCTTCCATTTCAACCACTGCATTAGTAGGTTTCTCGACTGAGTTCCCAGTTCTTCGAGCTATATCTCTTACAGTTCGTTTCGTACCCAGAGGCAATTCTGCAGTATGTCATATGGCTGGAGCCAGGTAACCCAAAAACAACTGCGGACCAATTCTCAGGTAACCATTGATATGCTTTTTTCCCACAAACAAAATAACAATATTCTACTTTACTACTGATGCGGGTTAACTCTGCATGTAACATTTTCCTGTCTATAACAGACGACTGTTTATACAATTCAGGATGTTTCTGCACATCTTTCCACGTTGTTCTCATTAAGCTTACATACAAATCATGAATGGTGCTACAACTAGTACTGTAATCTTTGGCTGTTAAATGACAATTGTAAGACACAGTTATGTTACAATTACTCCCACCAACTTGGACTGTATCATGTTTATGAAAACAAACAATTCCTTTTTGTGTAACAGGTAAGTACAGTGCCACTTTGTCCTGTGATCTCACAGAACCTGTATCAAAAGATAAATATTCACAAGTCTCCATCTATCCCCAAGGGGACAACATACATCGGTAGTCCTCCATATGATGTAGGTATGGCAGTACAAACACAGCAATTTGAAATGTTCATAGTCTGTACATGCACACGTCATGCCTAGGTATGTGTTGAGGTTTGGATGCCAATCTGTGGCCAGTTCATCACGTATCACTATTTGTATCTATGTAGTTATATGCAGGAAAGATCACAGCAAAAGTAAAGTCACCACAAACATGGTTAATAGGTGTATGATCAGTAGGACAGTAAACCAATGTCTTTGGGGTTGCTTTGTATTGTTATACACTATGCCCCGGGTGATTCTGTCTCTATGGTATATCGGCTACAACATGTAAATCAGACTGGATATCCTTTACAGGTTTGAAAAGGGTGAGGTGAACCCAGGACGACCTTTCTGCAAACTTTACTGCAGTAGGCATTGCTAACAGTACCTGGTACGGACATTCCCACGTTGGACTCGGCCAGTTACTTCTTTGGATAACAGACAAACACACCCAGGATACTGGAGTCAGCTCTGCGTCCGGCTTCGCTTGCTCTTTTTCTGAAAAAGAGTTTAACTGCAAAACAGTGTTATTGGTTAACAATCCTCTCATGTAACTTGCTAATGAGCCATCGACCTCCACCTCTGCAGGCATGACAGCTTTCCACTGTGGCACATAATATGCCATTCCAAATACTACTTCAAAGGGGGTCAAACCCTTTACATTTGGAACTGTTGTCATGCTCAGCAATGCTAGAGGTAGACAGCATATCCAATTTGTCTGGGTGTCACTCATCAACCTCCTCAACTTATTTCCCGGGATCCCATTGTACCTCGCCACCAGTCATGCTGACTGTGGGTTGTACATGCAAAGATTATTCAAGGAAATCCCAAATAATCCCCCAGGTTGCGTGATTGTCTGGTTCACATAATGTGTTCTATTGTCACTGTAGCTTCTCTCCGGTATGCCAGATCTAGGGATACTTTGTTTTACTGGGACCTTTGCCACTGTTGCTGCATCCGGATTCCTGGTTGGTAATGCTTCTACCCATTTTGATAATATATCTACAATCACTAAACAGTATTTCTTCCCTTCACATTTATTCAGCTGTATAAACTCCATACAAATAGTATGGAACGGATATGGTGGTGTAGGAAAACTCACTCGCTTCGGTTGAAATGCTCCCTGTGCATGATGTTTACTGCAAATATGACACGCTGCTCATAATGTTTGTATGTGGTTCCTAAGTCCGTATGTTAGGAATATTCTGTTAACCAACTGTACCATCCCCCCTGTTGAGACATGGCTCTACCCATGGCTCACCAAAGCCACATATCTGAATGACTTAGACGTTAATATTGGCTTTCTCACTCTGGATATGTACAGTCCGTCTTCAAGGATGCTCCTCGTCTTACCCACGTCTGCTTTTCTGCTTTCGTAGTTGATGTTTACATTGTTTCTAACATTGCTATATCTAGAATCTCTGAGGATTGTCATTCCTCATTCACAATGACACTTTCTGACTGTGAGGCTGCTTGTTTTGCAGCTGCATCAGCTCGTGCCTTACCTTTCCTAATCTTATCCTGTTGCTTTGTATGAGCTGCACATTTACAATTAGCTACTTTATTGGGTAACTGAATGGGATCTAATGAATTCAAGATCAATTGCGCATGTTTAATCAGTTTACAAGTGGATGCTATCATTCCCCTATTCTTCCACTGCTGCGCATAAACATGCACTGTAGAGACAGCATACTGACTATCGGTATAAATGTCCACACATCTGTTTTTCGCTAGAGTGCAAGCACGTGTTAAAGCTATCAATTCTGCTGCTTGAGCAGACACGTTATGCTGCAGGGGTTGGGCTTCTACAATCTCATTATCAATAACTACTGCATAACCTACTTGCTTCTTTCCTGTAGGACTCTTTCTACATGATCCATACACATAAACTGGCACCTCTGCATCATCTAAGGGTATATCAGTGATATCCTGTATGTGTAAAGTTATTTGCTCCATTTCCTATAGGCACCTGTGTGGTGTGCTATACTCAGGTGTCGGACGTGACGTTGATGGGTTTAATGTTGTACAACGTTCAATCACCATATGAGGTTGACTCAGGGGTATGGTCAAACAAGAAAGATGTCTAGCACGGGTCAGGAATGCTATTTTCTCTTGCAGCAATATGATCGCAACTGCTTGAGGCACTCTCACAGTGAGAGGGGGGGATAATACCATTGATGCCGAGGCCTGTACTGCCATGGCTACAGCAACTACTGCCTGTACACAGTGTGGCAATGACCATGCCACTGGGTCCAACTGCGATGAGTAGTAAGCTATGGGGCGTTGCTTATTTCCATGCTGTTGCGTCACGTCTGACGTTATATATCCCTGCTTACAATCTACAGTCTGGAAACATCTGTTATGCTTATTCGGGAGACCTAAAACAGATGTTGAAGCTATCAGTCGTTTTAGTCTGCAGAAAGCTGTTTCTGCTACTGGAATCCAGTGTAGTATATCTTGTGCTGCCATAGGTGTATTACAGTTTAAAGCAAACAATAGAGCAGATTCAAAAGCATAGTTTGTTAACCAGCTTCGACAACAGTTAGTCGGCCCAGGAAGGACATCATTCCCTTATTGGTAGTTGGCTTGGGTGCTTGTGATATTGCTGCCTTCCTATCGTCATCTAATGTTCTACCCTCCTTGGATACCACATATCCCAGGTACTTGACCTGTATTCTCCGTTGTTGAGATTTCTGCTTGCTTAATTTATGTCCCTGTTCTGCTGAATATTTCAATAATGCTATTGTATCTTCCCTACATTGCTGCTGGGTAGGGGCCGCAAGCAGGATATCATCCACATAAAGTAGAACTTGACTGCCCCCGGGTGGAGTAAACACCGGCATGTTGCTAGCCATCTCCTGTGCGAATATCGTTGGACTTTCACAGTATCCTGCGATAGCCGGGTATGGCTGTATCTGTTACCCTGAATGTAAATGCAAAACAATACGGACTATCTGGATGTATAGGTATTGAAAAGGAAGCATAGCTTATATGTACCATGGTAAGATACTTCTGTTGCGGGTTCATATCATTCAATATAGTGTGTGGGTCTGGCACCTTCGGTACCCTAGGTATTATTACCTGATTTACAGCTTGTAAATGCTGTACCATCCGCCATTCCCCCTTTGCTTTTCTATCAGGAGATACAGGGGTATTGCATGGTGAATAGTGATTACTTTGTGGATGGGGAATTCCCACTGTGACATTCCGGATATCTTCTGGTGTCCACGGTCTATACACTAAGGGAGTTGGGTCCTGGCCTTCCTGTCCTGCCTGAGGGTTCGGTACTTCAATTAATTGACAGATATCCTCACTCTGTTCTAGTGACTCTCTTCTTACTTGAGTGTCCCTAGGTATCTTACGTGTTTGTGATGTGGTTTCAATAGCTTCTCTTACAATTGGTCGTTGTGATACCTCTGTTGCCACAGGATGACGTAAGAGGGACTAGCCTGCCCTCCCGCTTCATATCCTGGATGTGGTATCGGAGGTGGTGGTGGAGGGGGGGCCGTCGCTACTACTGTATTATTATCTTCTTTGTCGACGTATGATGCTTTCGCATTTTTAGTCTTCTGTTCCCTTCGGTTCACTACCTCAATCCACCTATGTGCTTGAGGGATACCCAATTGTCGCTGTTTTTTAGCCTGCACATGTTAGGGTTGCCACCTTTTCAAATGCACAAAGTGGGACATTTGTGTTAGGAACGTTGGATTTTGCAGGGCAAAACATACCCACTGCCAGTACAGAGGACAGCAATCTACTTTTTGACCGAATAGCAACTTATTCTTGTAGCATTTGCGTTGCTTATTCTGTTTATTATAATATTTTGGTGTTTCAGATACAAAATAACTGTTTTATGTTACTATTAAAGGAGATATAGGAAATATATTTGTCCTAAGATATCAGGACATTTGCCATTTGTTCAGTTTGTTTGCAGGACACAACAGGGCAAAGAGGGACTGTCCCTCGCAAAGTGGGACAGGTGGTGACCCTAGAACATCTGCGTCACATTTTAACTGATTCCAATGTTTCACTAATGATATTTTGTCTAATATACCATCATTGTCATATTTATTACCCCATCTTGCAGTATATCTCACATTATGTGCTCTCTGCAATTGCATATACTTCACATCACCCGTCAAACGCGGATCTCACGATCTCTTAGTGCACTAATCTCCCATGTCTTCTAAATGACTGTTACGTAACCCTTCTCTCGTACCACGTGGTATCTCCTTCCCTGTATCCACTGTAGTGTCTACAATGACTATTTACTCTACTCTGTGTTCCCCTGATCTATGTCCAGATGTAAAACTACTTGGATTGGTCTTCGACCTGCTATCACAACTGTTAACAGAAACACAATGTAGCCTGGTCCCTGATCTACAACAGAGACAAAGAGGCAAACTCTCCTTACCTGAGCCTCCCGTTTATGACTGCATGTTTTCTTCTTGGGATCCAGTTTTCCGCTTTTCAGCCACAGATCAGACAGTGGACAGCCTCTTTACACACAACAATTCAGTCGGAGGTCTTTTCACTCAAGAAGAACCATTTAGGCAACTTCTCCTGCGCGGATGTCTAACCACCCATGCACTCTGACCTGTAGCTTACCAAGGGAATTCCGGCTAAGAAGGACCACAATGTCAAATAAGTTGTTAAAACCAGACTGTAGAAATCAGTAGGCTTTTCTAAGTGACAGTCAATAACACAGGAAGCTTAGGTTCTAGCGTTTAAGTGGTGTACACCGGCAGGCATACAACTTTACAGTCCAAGTATGAGAGTTTTGTCTGACTCTATACAGGCAGCAATTTGTTTATATAGTGTTTACAATCAGCTTTTGCCCACCTTACTGACGTGGTCAGTCACAGGGCATTTCCATCACTATGGTCCGCAATATTCTATTCATACGAGGGTGCTGAGGTAATGCTTTTAAAATGTTTTCCCATGAAAATAACACAGCCTTGCAAGGCACCTGGTCAATTACAGTGTCCTTATGTAATTGTTGCTGTTTCAAGGACCCTGGACTGTTCGGATACAATAGTCAGTTCAGTTCTTAATACGTTCCTTTGTCTCTCTGGTAAGGAGTTGTACTCTATCTTCGATAGAGCTCACAAGGCCATCCTCCTCAGTGGAAGGGAGGATGATATACATGTACATACATTTATTTTTCTGTAACCCAGCAGATAATTGATGCTGAGAGACATAAGCCTGCTGAACTGGTTACTGCCAGGGTCAGAGTTCGATCACACTGCAGCTAGGCTTCACCAATTACATGCATGATCATTTCTACTGCCATATTGTACGGTACAATTCAATGCATTATATAGTATTTGGCTTCTAAACTGGCACTTCATATGTGTTTCTATATATATTTTTCTAACAACATCTATCCGGCCATATGCATGTTGTTCCGTCCTTTACCTTGGCCGTGGGTGTTTGGCCGTCCGGAAACGCTCCACTCCACATGTGATGTCCCACCTTCCCCTTCTGTGCCTGTGGCACCCTGTTAGGACGTCCTGTTTGGTAGGCACATGTTCCGCTATATGTGTTTGACTTGTCTGCATAGCTAATCATCAGTGCGGTGGTTCAACATCCCGACTTGTCCACATGTGTACAGTTATGTGCACCATGGCGTGTGCAAGCCTATAGGGTTTGGACGAGTGCATACCACATGCGGAATGTACACATTCTGCAGACACATTCACATGCAGCCATTTGCATATCTGTACCTGAGGTGGGTTTGTGACATGTGGGGTGCATATTTGCCCGCGTGGCACTGCCTACAACAATACTTCTTACCACATTTCAGGTATGCCCATTGTGTGTTGGTGTGTAGCTGCACAGGGCTGCTTTCTGGGTTGGGTGCACGGTCATACATGGGTGGGACTTACATGCTACAATGGGGCTATTGTGTATTAGATTTGCATGCATGGGTTCTGCTTCTGGATATTACACTTAGACATACGCCGTCCTGTGTATGCGACAAACACGTTGCTGGGTGTGGTACATGTTGCTATGCACATGTTTGCCTGTGTTTAGGGTATCTTGGTTCCTTCCTGTTGTTATGTCAACACAGCTATCTGGCTGTGTACTCTCACTACTGCTTGTGACCATTATGGTTGCCACCTTTTCCAATGCCCATAGTGGGACATCTTTTGTGGAAACATCGGATTTTGCAGGACAACACATACCCACAGCAAGTAGAGATGACAGAACTTCACATTTTTGCCATAATATACGCTTATTCTCGTAGCATTTGGGGTCCTTATTCGGTTTCTTATGCCATGTATGTGTTTCATATACAAAATATATGTTTTATGCTACTATTACAGGTATATTGAGGGAATATTTTTGCACGGAAATCTCAGGTCATTTGCCATTTTCCGATATTTGGCGGGACACAACTGTCAAATGAGGGACTGTCCATAGCAATGTGGGACAGTTGGTAACCCTGGTGACCATGCCCATGTCGCTACTAGGGTTGCCACCTTTTCCAATAGCCAAGGTGGGACATTTTCGGGACTCACATCAGATTCTACAGGCCGACACATACCCACGGTCGGTACATAGCATAGAACTTTACTTGTTTGCCTAAATGAAAGCTTATTCTTGTAGCAGTTTGGTTGCTTATTCTGTTTCTTGTGACATTTAGGTATTTTAGTTACGGAAATAACTATTTTATGCGACCATTACATACAATGCGGGATATAATTATGTCCTACAATCTTAGCACATTTGCCGTTTTTAATATTTTTTATCGTGACACAACTGCCCATAGAGGGACTGCCCCTCGCAAAGTGGGACAGGTGGTAACCTTAGTCGCTACTCCTATGTCGGTGCGGCATGCTGACATGCTGCGGTACACCTTCTCTGGGTATGCCCACTGACGGTGCATTGCGGGACAACGGTGTTACGCGTATCCTTTGTTCCTTGGACGGGTACACTTAGGGCTTCGTGGGTCGTGTTTGCTTCTCCTTTTGTTGGGCCGGGTACTATGTTGCATACTCTGCGTGCGTTTCATTCTGCACGGGCCCTGGCTGGTAACATTACTATTATGGGCGGACTGTGGCAGTCAGCACTTTAGGTTGCTCATCGCCTGCCGGCTTAGCCACGCCTCCGGACGCATCCTACTTGGGCTCGCTCACGTACACTACGCACGTGTCTGTGGTTGCGGCGCGCACTCATTACTATGCATATGGCGCTACTACGCCGACTATTCACTGCACCGCCGGCGCAGGCCTTACACCGGCCTTACGCCGAGCTTCATGAATCCCGGGGTAAGTCTTTCCTAAAGGACTCAAGGTTGTCAATTTTCTTCTCTATAAAACCCAGCATGTGAAGTTTTTAAGGAAAACTAACAAAATGACTTGCATGCTGCATTCAGTTTTGTTATAAGTACAATAATTCTGTTCCATAAAATTCATAAAGATTATTCTACTAGAGCAATGGTGATTTTCCAAACTTCTTTATGTAATGCATTTCTGGGAGATATTTTTGCAGTAGCTACCTGGTCTTCTGTAAATAATTTGCAAGACACTATAAGATGAATGTGTCATTCAGGTCCAGTTCTTCCTTTGGGGAAACCATTGTAAGGCATTTGTTTTTTAAATGTAGACCACCCTGAAGGATTAGCTTCTGATTCTGTCCTGCTCTTACCAGTGATGGATTTCCTGTTATCCAATATGAAAGTCATGGTACTTATCATAATGAATAGGTCTATCTTTGGTAACATACTCGCCTTCCTTTCTTGTGAAGTTGGTCAAGAGGCATAATGTTAGTATTTGACAACTTTGCTTGATTACATACATATATAGAGAAGAATACGATAGTGCATTCTATGATGTGGAACTTTAAGTTTACTTTATACTTCATATTACCAAAAGGATAAATTTAGTATTTTACTTATGTATATGTCTGCATATTTACATATTTTTTGTCTGCTTAAATAGAAACACATACATTCATTATTCAAAACAGTCTACCTACCCACCCTTTCTTCCATAACCAAAACTGAATTATATCTAACAGTTTATTATTATTCCATTTCATATTATAAAATCCTTGCCCATGTCTCATATTCCAGTTGTGTAACAGGTGTCATACTTATCTGTGGTGCAGAAGGCTGTGGGTTCTTTTCACACATGAGGGAGATTGATTGCTGACACCACACTGCAGCATAAGGGAGGCGTGCTGCACTCCTAAGTATATCATCCTTCAGATGAGATGTTAAACCAAGGTCCCAAGTTGTTGGTAGCTAAGGTGGATGTAAAAGATCCCATGGCACCTATCAAAAAGAGTAGGAGTCCTTTATTTATATAACTCTTAATTTACAACATATTTACACATGTACAAAAATATAGATATACAAATATATTTACATATATTCATAATTACCTTTACAATCATACTAAATTTTCATTCCTCTTAAACCCCCACTCCTTTTTCCATAACCACCATCTGATTTTACTTAATATTGTTGATAAAATCCATTTACCATTAAACATAATTTCATTTATTCTTTTATTCCTTACAGGCCATATAACATAAAATAACTTTTTTTTACCTGTTCTTTTAACATATTCTTTACTTCTGTTATAATGTCCATATTCAATCATATCCATGTTTATTTTATCCATTTTTTTATATCTTTGAAATACTCTTGTTTACATAGTTTTACCCTAATTTTTTACTCTTTTACATTTCAAAAACACGTTCTCTGCTTTCTTCTTCTTGAAAATATAAATATATTCTATCACTTTTCTTCTTATATGGCATATTTTGTTTTACTGGCAATTTATATATTACCAGTCACAAAAAAAAATCTTGACATTCTACTTTCTGATTACACCATTTGCTTCTTATTTTTATAGCTTTTTTTCATCTGTTAGATTGTCCTATGGTTTTACATAGCGATGCTTTATCATTACATTTTTATATCATACTTTTCTATCTTTATGTATATCATCCATTTTTATTTGTCACAAAAATATTTTTTTCTTGTTAACATTTTTTTTTCATTTATACTTTCTTTTTCTTTTTTACTCTTTTTACCATACCCCAAAATTATTTATACTTACAGTTTATGCAGTTTTATTACTAATCTCGCATATTTATCATTTATCCACATTAGCACTGTACAGATTTAATGAAACAGCATATGTCATGGGATTAATTAACCCTAAACCTCCTTCTTCTTTATTTACATAAAAAACTTCTCTTTTTACTGGCTTTAATCTAGAACTCCATATAAATGAAAACATTATCTGCAATAATTCCTTTTCAAATACTGCTAACAACATAAATACACTTGCTAAGTATGCTATTTTCCCATCAGTACTGAATTTATCAAATAAGCCTTTTTCTGAATGATAATTTATATGTTCTCCAGAAAAGACAGGTTTGTTTTATTTCTTCAATTGTTTCTTCCCAATGAATTCTACTTATGTCTTTATTCCCAGATTTTATATCTAACACAGGAGTTTCATTCACTGTAAAATAGATACCCCCATCTTTACTACATCACCTAAGCCTTTACTGTATACTTCATTTAAAGCCATCCCTATCACCCCTAGACACTCATTTGTGCAATTACTTCTTTTATCCACATTTAGTTTTTTGCAGTTGTTATAATGTCAGCTACATATGTAAACAGAAATATAATTTTTAACTAATACAACTCACTGGACATCCCTGCCTTATACCACTTTCATATTTAGCTCTTGCCTTAGCCGGCCATTTACAAACATTGTACATTATTATCACTGTATGCCGAGATACATAATTTCCTAACATTCTCACTTATATTCTTAGTAAGGTCTCTCATCATTATTTATGCTTCTTTTCTATTCATATCATCCACAATTTCTCTATCATTACTAATTCTTGAAAACCTTTCCCCTTTATACTATATATATCTTCCATAATATTTTCCATTTTAATTTCAAATCTCTTTTGTATTATTTTCATAAAGATCTTATAATAATTATTATTCAGTGCTATTGGTCTCCAGGTTTTTAATTGTGTTCTGTCTTCCTTTTTCCATATGAATTTGAGTATTCCACTACATAATTATTTATACATAAAATCTTCATTTAACCATCTATTCAAAATCTTTAAACTTTTTTTTTGTCAATCCCTTAAATTTTTGTTTCATACTGTATTCTGTCTGTTCCTGTAAGCAAATCTATATTTACATCTCCTAATAGTTTATCTAACTCATTTAAAGAAATCTCCTCTTCCAACTCTTTACTTTCTTTTTCTGTTAACTTTTTTACTTTTCTTTTTCACTACTTTCTTTTTTCTTTAAGCATTTCTTGTACATATTGTACTACACTATTCATAATCTTTTCCTGAGTTCTGTTTTCCCATTTACATTTTTATTTCTCTCATTACACTACCATCTTCCTTTACTAAAATGCTTAAGTTACTTGATACTTCTGTTTTTCCTTGTAAAAATATATTTGCTTTTATAAGTATTCTTGAATTTTTTTCTTGACTTATTTCATATAATTCATTTTCTTTGTCAAAGTACTTTCTATCATTATGCTCTAAATTTTCCAGTACATTGTTATATGTTCTTTTATCGTTTTCTTTGTCTACTTTTCTCACATCATATTGCCACTGTAAAAATATATATATTTTTCCTTAAATGTGATCCACCATTCAGACCAGTTTTTATAAAATGTTCTCATAGTATTATAATCTTTCCTTAACAGTATTACTAATCTCTTTCCTTTTTCATTCCATGCTTTCTCATTTATCCTTTTTATTTATTTGCCTATTGTTATGTATTCCTTGTTTTCTTTATCTCTAGCCATAGTGCAAGATGATAAAAAATCCTGTTTCAACTACCCCC